>NC_142951.1:31801494-31914294 GCF_046866305.1 Octopus bimaculoides | reverse complement strand
ACAATATACACATATAATATATATATACACATATGTATATATATATATATATATATATACTATATGTACATATATATATATACATATATACACGTATACACACATATATATATATATACATATATATATATATATATATATATATATATATATATATATATATTATATTCAAATATCCCTACTCCACATCCACACACATTTGCTTTCCATCCTACCAAACCCTAAACTAGATCTGGCTTCAACAATAACTGAACACCGTTCAGAAAGCTTGTGCCCCAGAATGGCCACAGTGCAATGGCTGACAGTCAGCTGCGAAAGATTAAACAAGAACATGGGAAGATATATATATTCTCTCCATACACACACACACAAGCAAAATTATATGCTATGTCCTCTCCAAATATAATTATACAATAGTCAGTATGTAACAACTGTTCTCACTTGAATATCAAAAGCTTTTTACAAACTACAAATACTACCACCACCACCACTGCTGCTGCTGCTACTACTACTACTACTACTACTACTACTACAAGAATGTAGACAGCCATCACAGAATGTTTCTTTCTATTAATTCTTGGATGACGTCTGTCGCTCCTTGTGGTTGTTGTCTATTGTATTTGGCACTTGCCTTTCAGGATACAGTTTAATAGTAAACACAAATATCCTCTCCCCACCCCCGCTTTGTCTCTCCCCCCCCCCCCTCTGTCACATATACACCTGTAGCAAATAAATTATTTATTATTATTATTATTATTATTATCATTGCATTCCACTTGTTTAGCAGGTGGTTTGAACTGAGATGGTGTATGGGAACTAAGACAATTTACATTTTGATAGCCAGTGTAGACATGGTCGGTGAAGTCTTTCGATTCACCTGCTAGAAATAGCAACCAAATCCCATCCTTCCTCCCTATTAGCACTTAAGCATTTAAACTGGCCGTATCTGGCTCAGATATTCTACCTTTTTTTTTATATTCAAGCCAGCCAGGTCTGGCTTCTCTCACCTAGCCAACAATTTCATTCTAAAATTAAAGAACCACATGGAAATTTTCAAAGCTACAAGACGATGCACGATCGATTCAAAACAATGCGAATAAACAAACATTGCATTCCACAGAATAATCTGAATGATGTTGTTGTTGGCACTCCATCGCTTACGACGTCGAGGATTCCAGTTGATCCAATCAACGGAACAGCCTGCTCGTGAAATTAACGTGCAAGTGGCTGAGCACTCCACAGACACGTGTACCCTTAACGTAGTTCTCGGGGATATTCAACGTGACACAGAGTGTGACAAGGCTGGCCCTTTGAAATACAGGTACAACAGAAACAGGAAGTAAGAGTGAGAGAAAGTTGTGGTGAAAGAGTACAACAGGGGTCGTCACCATCCCCTGCCGGAGCCTCGTGGAGCTTTAGGTGTTTTCGCTCAATAAACACTCACAACGCCCAGTCTGGGAATCGAAACCACGATCCTATGACCGCAAGTCCGCTGCCCTAACCACTGGGCCATTGCACCTCCACAATCTGAATGATAAAGGGTTAAAAAAAAGGCATTGGTTGATGTAGTCCTAAATAAACTGTTTAAGAAATAGATGGGATGGTCACTACCAGAATGCATGAAAGAACACATCTGCACAAACAAGATTGACCTCAGCTTAAACAGTATATACATATTAAACTTCTATTTTTACTTTTGCTGTGTTATGTGGACAAAGTCTTTTGTTCCAGCTCTTTGACCGCTCCACCAAACTTGAGGCCTTTGTCTCTGAGAAATCATTAGTTTGTAACAATATTATTAGATATCAATCTGGCCCTGTACCAAAATTAGAATTACTTGATATCAGTCTTGTTGTATATCATGTGGTTTGGTCATTGTTTCTTGGCTTCACTATGTATCTATCTATCTATCTCATATGGCAGACTCTCCTGTCAAAGACGACGTACGAGTATTCAGCTTTTTTAACCGAACAAACTGCACAAATGATTTGTTTAGTAATCAAATGTATGTGTTGTACTTTAGCTCGCTGTCTCTATCAAACCGATGTTGCTTGAGCAGGTCCACGGTGTAGCATGCATCAGGTGTCAAAGTGATCCCAGAGCGTGAGATGAAGTGATTTACCCAAGAACACAACACACCACCTGGTCCTAGGAATTGAAACCACAACCTCACGATTGTGAGTGCAACACCCTAACCACCAGGCCATGTGTCCTCACTCTCTCTCTCTCATATATATATATAAGTGCAAGCATGTGCACACATGGTTATCAACATTGCTCCTGTCCACTCAGCTGGCAAAAACAAGTCATACCTGTAATTCAAAGGGGTCAGCCCTGTCACATTCTGTGTCATGCTGAATCTCTCTGAGAACTACGCTAAGAGTACACGAGTCTGTAGAGCGCTCAGCCACTTGCACATTAATTTCACAAGTAGACTGTTCCGTTGATCGGATCAACTGGAGCCCTCATTGTCATCGTAATCAATGGAGTGCCACAAGGCCACAAAGCCAGTACAGGTTACAGATGACCCCAGACTGATCCCCAGTATTCCACTGGTACTTTGTTGCATTGACCTTAGAAAAGTGAAAGACAAGTGACCTTGTAGAGATTCAAACTCAGAATATAAAGGTCTACAGACTAAATGTTGATGATGAATCATGGAAAACTTTCACTCCCCCCACCCCATTCATTTATTCTTTGTCTCCATCCATCCACCCATCCATCCCCCACACCGTTTATATCCCAACTGACTGCTGATGGCAAGATGGTGGTGGTATTTTCTTTTTCCTCTGTCAGCTTGTACTTTTGTACTTCAAGAAATTTGTTTGCTTGGTTCCACACACCCTCACACATACATCCACCCCCTTCTTCCGTTATCTTCTCTCTTTATCTTCTTTAAGTACCTTTTTTACCCACCCCCTCATCTCTAGCTCTCTCCCTCTCTCTAGCTCTCTCTCTCTAGCTCTCTCTCTCTAGCTCTGTCACACACAACAGTCTCTATCTAGCTAGCCCTGTGTGTTGCAGTATATCTTTGAAGGTAACTGTATGTAACCTAAACTCCTTTTACCCACCTTTGCCCTTCACTCTTCAGATTGGAGGAGGAGGAGGCGAGGCTCACCTGGAAGAATAAGATGGGGAGGGTGCTGCTGTTTTTCTTACTTTTTTTTTACTTCGTATTTATTTATTTTGGTTGTTATCTTGGCAACATTTCTTGGTGAACTAAGACTGAAGTGTGGAGCTATTCCAAGCTGTTCTACATTTTCTACTTGCTTACCTCCCTACCCACCCGTCACCTTACCTCCCCACCCACCCACTCACCTCCTATCTCTTTTTCAAGATAGGATCATTTCTCTTTGTTTCTGCTGCTGCTGCTGTTAGATCCTCCAATCAAAACCATTCCCTGCACCCACCCCCCACCCACCCCACTTCTCTTTGAGACGAGAAAAGCCTCTGTTTACTTTGGTACAGACATATATGGCTATTCTTGTTTCTCGGCACAATCAGCCTGACGTCTTTCTTCGGTGTTTTTCATCTTCTTCATCATCTTCATCTTCATCTTCTTCATCTTCATCTTCTTCATCTTCTTCTTCTTCATCTTCTGCTGCTGCTGCAGGAACTTGGGGTGGGTGCTAACAGGGTGGATGATATGCTACAGTGGCGAGAAGATAAAGGAAAGGTGAGGTGAGGGTGTGCAGAGGGAGTTGGTGCTAAGGTGTGGTTAACGAGATAGTTGGAAGGTGGAGGGGGTGGAGGCGCAGTGTGATGCAATGGGGGGGAGAGCATTCCGTGTGCACCACCACCACCACCGCTAAACATCTGAGTTGGGAATGTGCCAGGGTATCTGGAGAGCCATTCTGGGGCACAGGTATGATTTTAGCCCGTTCGTTAGGGTAGGTAGGCAGGTGGGTGAGTGTAAAAAAAAAAATAAAGATAAAAAGAAAAAAAACCTAGTGGGGTGCTTACTAAATCTGTTTATTCGTTTTTATTTCCACCCTGCTCTCTTCTTTCTTTGTTTTTTTTGGGGGTTTTTTTTTCATCACATAAGGTGAAATGACTCCCCCACCCCACCCTTTTACCACCCTCCTGGAGATAAAAGGATATTAAGCATAATTACCTCTCTTCTTTCTCTCTTCAGAATCCAAGGAGATTCATAACTTGGCGTGTTATCAACAACTTCAAAGATTTTATTATTACTATTATTATTATTATTATTGGTGGTGGTAGTGGTAGTAGTAGTAGTAGTAGTAGTGGTGGTGGTGTTAGGAGTAGTATTGGTTGATTGGCAGGTACAGTAGCGGAGGAAAGACTTTGCAGTATTTGGTTTCATCATATCTACGTTTTGAGTTCAAATCTTGTGTAGGTCATCTTCTTCCATTTGCCCTTCATCCATGTGAAGTCAAGAAGATAATGGTACCATTCGTGGTGCTGGGTTCCATCCATATGACCAGCTATTCTCCCCCCCCCCCACACACACACACCAAAGTTTCTGGCCTTGGTGCCTGTGTTACAAACAGTCATTAGTAATTAAGTAACCAATAATACTAACGTGATATCGGTTAACTAATTAGCTGGTAGGGTAGCGGGTGAAATGCTTTACAGTAACAGTTTCATTCTGGGGTCAGATCTTGCTAGGGTTAACTCAGCCCTTCGTCCCCATCCAAGATCTATAAAGTACCAGTCAAGTGCCGAAACCAGTTAAACTGAAATTCAGTTTATATTTGTGACTCCTCTGCCTCCCCAATCTGCAACCTCTTCGTCCACCCCCAAAATCTGTTTGTACCTATGTTAGAAATTTTTAGAAAGTGGGAGCTTCTCTGTGGCTGTTTTCAGTTCAGATCTCATTAAGGGTCACATTGGGGTTCAGTCCAGTTGGATAAAGTACTGCTCAACTGTCGGGTTCTCGGATTGATTTGTTCTCTTTACTCTCTTTTCACTCATCTACTTGTTTCAGTCATTTGACTGTGGCCATGCTGGAGCACCACCTTTAGTCGAGCAAATCAACCCCAGGACTTATTCTTTGGAAGCCTAGTACTTATTCTATTGGTCTCTTTTTGCCGAACTGCTAAGTTATGGGGACGTAAACACACCAGCATCGGTTGTCAAGCGATGTTGGGGGGACAAACACACGCACACACATACATATATATATATATATACATATATACGACGGGCTTCTTTCAGTTTCCACCTACCAAATCCACTCACAAGGCTTTGGTCAGCCCGAAGCTATAGTAGTAGACACTTGCCCAAGGTGCCACACAGTGGGACTGAACCCAGAACCATGTGGTTGGTAAGCAAGCTACTTACCACACAGCCACTCCTACGCCTGATTGTTGTTTATTTTAATCTTTCCCAGTGTAATTTGAATTAACACAAAATATTTTTATTGCAGTATTTTATGGGATATTTCTTTTCTTTTCCTTTTTTTTTTTTCTATAGTTCCTCTGCAACTTTTATTCATTGTTTTCAAAATTTGAATAAACTTTACCTCTTTTCACACCTGCTACAACAGAATGCCAAGTAGAAAAATAAAAATAAAAATAAAAATAAACCAATTTATCTGACAACCTAATATGTAGGATTGATATAGTTTAACTATACACCCTCATTCCAAATCCCTCCTCCCGCCCTCCACATGTCCCACTCTCCTCGGTATTTCTGGCTTTGTACCTCTGTGACAGATCAACTGTTACATAAGCTTTCAATTTGTGGGACACTGGATATGACACCTACATGTTTTAAACTCTATTGTTACCTCTCCCCCAATTCCGTTTTTTTTTTTCTCACTATATTTAAAAAATGTCCCCCCCCCTCTTCTGTCTACATATTTATTTTCTTGCTGGGGGGTGATTGTAGCTGTATTTTGACTCAGCTCAGCATTGGCCAAATAGATTTATTTTATTGGCTATTGTTTTAAAAATGGGCACAGGTATGGCTATTTGGTTAAGAAACTTGCTTTGCAACCACATGGTTTCAGGTTCGATCCTACTACGTGACACCTTAGGCAAGCGTCTTCTATATCCTTAGGCTGGTCAATGCTTTGTAAGTAAAATTGGTAAATGGAAACTGTGTGGAAGTCTGCCGTGTGTGTGTGTAAATGTGTGTTTATAAAGAATTATAACCATTGCCACTGCTTGCTGATAGGTTTTCATTCTTCATACAGTTTCCATCTGAATTTTCATTCTTAAGACATTGGTTAAGACATTGGTTAAACTGAGGCTAAAGTAGAAGACCCTTTCCTTTGTTTGATTCTATGCAGTGGGACTGAACCCAAGACCATGTGGTCATGGATCGAACTTGTTAACCATGCAGTCATATCCAGAACTATATCACCTGATGACAGATCAAAGTGATTGAAATGTAATCTAGATGTAAATAATTTTAAATATATTAAGTTAATAATTATAACAATTCATTCTCATCTCAGACCTTAAGTTCGTCTGTCTTATTTCCATAAATTTACCATTTTTGATGGCATAGAAGACATATTTTCCGCCCAATAAAGGGTCTCAAAAAATTCATCCTGAGCACTATATGTGGGCTTATATTACATGCTTTAACCCTTTTGATCCCAGCCTGCTTGACACTGGCCCTGGTTCTGTGATACTAACCTCCAGGTTTAACCCTTCAGCATTTAAACTGGCCATATCCAGCCCAGGTATTCTATATGATTTATGTTCAAACTGACTGGTTCCGGCTTCTCACACTACCCTACAATGTCATTCTAAAAGTAAACAATTACATCCATGAATAGCTTCACCATGTAATAATTTTTCTTTTTTTTTTTCTCCGTTGACTTTTAGGAAAGAAATGCTGAAAGTGCGATTGAAGCTCTTAAAGAATATGAGCCAGAAATTGCTAAAGTGGTACGACAAAACTACAGGGGAGTGCAGAAAATCCGTGCCAGTAACTTGGTCCCTGGAGATATTGTTGATGTCTCAGGTAAGATGTTTTCCCTTTATATGTTATAATAGGAATTGACAAGGTCTCGTACGGGAAACATTGGAAGAAATTGGAGGCAGGCACCATAGTCATCATCATAAATATACCTTGTGTTTTATGTCCAAATAACATGGTGGTCTCTCTTGTCATAAATGACAGATTAGGATTCTGCAGTTTCTTTGCTGAACAACCTGTACAGATAAGGTCTTTATAGCGACCAAGTGCTTACACTGTACATTAGCTCACTCCCTCCATCAAATTGACATTGATCGTACAGGTGCATGGTGTACTGCATGCCTGGTGTCGAAATGATCACAGAGCAATGGGAGGTGAAGTGTTTTGCTTGTTTTCCTCAAGAAAATAACACACAATCTGGTCCAGGAATTGAAACCATAATCTAGCAATTGTGAGTGCAATCCCCACCACCAACTGCTAGGCCATGCGCCTTCACCCCTGAAACCATATACCCCAGTACTCTTGCTAGTTCATATCAATCTTTGTCTAACACTGTTTCCCTTTCTTTCTCCACAGTTGGTGACCAGGTACCCGCTGACATCCGTATACTCAAAATTTTCTCCACAACTCTCAGAATTGATCAAGCTATTCTTACCGGTAAGTTTCTCTCTCTCTATTTCTCTCTCTCTCTCTCTTTCTCTCTCTCTTTCTCTAGTAACTGTCCTCTTCATTAACTTCTCTCTGTCTACCCCTCTTTGTCAGTGAAAGATGAAAAATCTAAAGAAATAACTTAAAACTTTGTGTGTATTATATCTGAATGTATTATTCCTGTTTAATGTGTGTATACCTGTATGTGCCTGTGTATATTATATCTGTGTGTGTATGTGTGTTAAATGCGTGTATATATTATGTGTGTGTGTTATCTGTTAAATGTGTATATATGTGTGTGTTATCTGTTAAATGTGTGTATATCTGTGTGTGTTATCTCTGTTAAATGTGTGCATATTGTGTGTGTGCCCGTGTATTATATTTGTGTGTGTGTGTGTGTGTGTGTGTTATCTCTGTTGAATGCGCATTATATCCCAATGCGTGTGTGTGTGTGTGTGTGTGTGTGTGTTCTCTTTGTGAAATGTTATTCTAACTCCTGTTGTGGTGTTTGCTTTCTGTTTACAGGAGAGAGTGTCAGTGTAATCAAACACACAGACCCTATTCCTGACCCAAGAGCTGTCAACCAGGACAAGAAAAACATCCTTTTCTCTGTAAGTAACTCTTTGTGTGTGTGTGGTGACTTTAGTTTCTCAACGATTATAATCATTCGGTATTTACCTTTGGTTTTCCATGCTAGCATGAATTGTGTATATTAAGGCATTGTTTTTTTTTTTTCTTAAAGCTGGATGCCTTTCCTGTCACCGACCCTTATATATTTTTCAATTAAGGGAAATAAGGATAAGTAAATATCTCAATGTGACACAGCCATGTCTGCAATGTTGATACTGAAGGGTTAATTTAATTATGACCCTTGGAGGTACATCACCCCTTTCAGTTCACTATTGTTCATATTTTGTAGATTGTATGTACCTCGGTACACTGTTGCTTAACCCTAGGTGAATCTGATTGAGTAGGCTTAATCTGATTAAAGCCCATTCTGGAGTATTTGGAACTTTCATTATTTAAAGTGTTATTTCCAGTTTGTCTCAAGACAGTGCAATATGAAAGGGATTAGGCTGTTTTTCCTCACAGGTCAACCCACCAGAAAGAGACTCCATAAGGGACTCTACTGTACCTTGGTATGGTACATGTCAGCTTTGGTGTGGTTTCTATGGATAGATGGATGCCCTTCCTTATCCCAACCACTTTACTGTGTATTTTTTTTTTTTTCTGTACCACTGGCACTAATAAGGTTGCCAAAACAAGAAAGGGAAAGGCCTTCTTGAATAAGCTGTGGTGGGGATATTTGAAATGATGTAGAGGTGATTTTTATTGCCAGGAACAATCAGGGGTGTCTTGCTTTAGAGAAAATACATGGTTACCCCACTTTTATATAAGAATGGGTTGGGTGGGGGTATCTTGGTAAAAAGGTAAGATGGCAGTGACGATGCCAGAGTAAAATCCTCAAGAGCAGTGTCTGCTCTTTTTTCACATCATTTGGAATAATTTTCATAACTGTAATTGTTTTGTATCCTTCTATCTCATCAATTCAGGGTACCAATATTGCTGCCGGAAAATGCCGTGGACTTGTCATTGGAACTGGACTAAGCACAGAAATCGGTAAGTAGGACTTTTATTCACACATTCTCAGAACCATGAACTACAGAGTTTTTTTATGGCTGGATGCCCTTCCTAACACCAACCACCTTGTCCCACCCAAAGTATTAACTCTTAATGCATTTGACATCAACGAAAAGGATAAAAAAAAGGGGTACTGCAAGGGTCTGGTTTTTTTCCCCAATGATGATGGACATGTGAAAAGGGACCAGATCGAACCAAAAGTGATACTCATACATAACATCCCCTAACTACAAATATATATATATATATATATATATATATATATATATAGTCATTTTAACATTTACTTTTCCATAATCACATTGGTCTAGCAAAATTCATTGAGACAGTTTTTCTATGGCCCTCACTTGTTTCCAAGTGAGGTAATGTTTTTTCAAGGCCAGACATATTTTCATGAAAGATTGGAAATAGACACCGGTTGTATGATGGTGAAGCTATAATACAACTTTCATGGGATGTCAAGGCAAAGCACTAGTAACATGCTTGAATATATGCAGACGTGTGTGTGTGTATGCATGCATACATACATTCACAACAGGTCTCTTTTAGTTTCTATTAACCAAATCTACTCAGTTTTGATCACCCTGGGGCTACAATGAAAGACACTTGTCCAAGATGCTCCACAGTGAAATTAGCATTGTGAAGTAAACTTCCTAACCATTTAGCCATGGATGCATTATCTATAAATGTTGTAGAGATCAAAAATATCTTCACAATTGATTTAGTAGCACTTAACATGGAGGTATTATTAAGTTCGTTTGCCTGATGAAATGGTGTGGTTATGCAATAATATGGAGTTATGTAATACTACGTAATGTTTGTGTTGCTCATTGGCCATGCTATTGAAACATGCATAGCGATGTTTTGAACTGTCCATTCTTATTTCTTTATACGTGTGTGTAACTTATTAATCTTTTTTTTCTTCGTCTTTTAGGTAAAATCAGAAATGAAATGATGGATACTGAAACAGAAAAGACCCCTCTGCAACAGAAACTCGATGAATTCTCCAACCAACTTTCCAAGGTAAACTGCTCTGATAGGAAATACAGCTCACGTTTACTTAATGCTACAGGAACTAGAGTTAAAGGCCAACCCTTTATGGGGGTGAAAAGTATTAGGCTTATATGATCTTTTGTTCAAAGAGAGACCGACCATAAGCAAACTACTCTGATAATAGCTAGTACCTGTAATACAGGGAGGATGTACGATAATTATTTTATATCTTGGTTATTTTACTGTTTTTCTCTCCTTTAACTCTGTATTATATCTAATCCAAGTTAGACGCCCAAGCCAACAACTTTCCTCTACTAGCCATTGTGTTGGACAAGCTAACATGGGGATTCTGTAAGTGGTTACTGGAAATAGCAATCAAATTCCCCTCGGGCAAACCAACTGGGCAATCTACTTGAAGTAGCAGCCAATTGTGTCTTAATTCATATCCTATCACTATAAGATGTGAAAGGCACAGTGAATAATGTAGTCTTAGATATACTATGCCTAACTGAAATATAGGATGATGACAACTAAAACATCTTTGGTCAAAGATATGGACTGGCAGTTTTGTACTTCCTCTCTCTCTCTCTCTCTTAAATTCTACAAAAACCAGTATAAAATTTGGTCTAATGAATCTATAGTTTCAACACTGTCTACCATATTTGATTGCTTATAAAACACACTCTTTTTCCAAAAAATGCCTCAAAATATCACCCAGGGTCCTCTCTGAAGTTGAGCCTTCCATAAGCTAGTTTTGCTCTTGACACTCACTTTTTCTAAAATATGCACTGCTAGAATTAGGGTTCATTTAATATACCCATGTGTCTTTTATGCCATCAGATACAATAATAGATTTTACTAGGGGCTTTTTCTGTTTCCTATATGCTGCTTTGTCCTCTGATTTAGAAAAGTGTGTTTGTGACAGTTTAAAATAATCAGTTTTTCCCCCTCTTTCTTTGCAGGTCATCACTATTATTTGTATTGCTGTCTGGGCCATCAACATTGGTCACTTCAACGACCCTGCTCATGGTGGTTCCTGGATTAAGGTAAATGGTTAAATGCCTCCTTCCTGTCTGGTAGTTTTCAGCTTATTAATTCATGGTGTCCCCCAAACTCAAAGGCAGTTAGAAAATTATGCAAAACCAAGTCCTCATCATTATTTTAATGTTCACTTATTCCATACTTGCATGAGTTGGACAGAGTTCATAGATGCAGATTTCCTATGGCTGGATGCTCTTCCTGTCACCAACCCTATATAAAATTAGATATTTTAATGAAGCTCTCAAAATCCTTGATTATATTAATTGATTACAGTAATTATTGGAAATATGAAAAGCTTGTGTTTATTCGTGTTCTTATCTCTCCTTTCAGGGTGCTATCTACTACTTCAAAATTGCTGTTGCCTTGGCTGTGGCTGCTATTCCTGAGGGTTTGCCAGCTGTCATCACCACCTGTCTTGCTTTGGGTTAGTTCGCTTTCCCATATCTTTGACTCCCCACCAATTGTTATCTTGTTTCAGTTATTGAACCGTGGCCATGCTGGGGTACTGCCTTGGGTTTAATCAAACAAATTGGCTCCATTATACTTTTAAATTAAATCTGATTTTTAAACTACCAGTCTCTTTTACTGAATCAGTTACAGGGATGTAAGCAAACCAACACTAGTCATGTGGGACAAACAAACACACATACGCATGCATATACACATGCATGCATACATACATACACATGCAGCACACATATGCACATACACACGTTTACACACACACACACACACACACACACACACACACACACTTCAGTATATTCAGTATAATTTTTAATATTCTGAATGCAGTAGAAATGAGAAATATGAAGAAATAGATGTATAATTTGAATAACGACCAGGTTTTATTTAACCAAATATTAATACAGGTACTGTAAATGATGTAAAATAAAATACTTTTCTGCCTCTTTGAGATACAGTAGATACGGTAAAAACTTTTTCGCACCCAAGACCCCCCCCCCACTGGTTCTAAAACACAAACATCCTATTTTTAAAGGGGTCTGAATTAAAATCTTCCATCACAATGTTGATTTAAGTTATAAGCACCATTTTACTAAATTATTTTTTAAATTAATTGAAATGGAGAGAATAATATATTTCACCAGAAATATGGTTATAAAGGGGTTAATGACAATAAATACAAATTAGTATAAATTCTTTTAATTCTAATTAACACATTTGCTTTTTTTTCATTTTGGTTGGGTTGTGGGTGCTAAACTTCTGCCTCTTTTAGCTTTATTAATAGCAAGTATCTCCTGGCTCTGCCAGCCACAAGCTGATATACATAAACAGTGATGGAAAGATCACCGAAGTTGCATTTAGCTGGCAGGCTTTTTTAGGGTGAGAGGGTTAAAGAAACGTGGTTTCAAAAGAAGAGTTAAGTGGAGCTTTCTAGAAGAAGCATAATTCTGGCCTTTTTATCTTTCCTGGGAGTTAGAGGATAAAATAAGTGTTGGCTAAAAGGTACTAGGTTGATGTTAACTAACGAGATGGTCTCATTTGCATATTCTGCCAGAGCTAAATATATCTGCCTCAAAGACCCATAATTAGTTAATCTTTAATCTAGTAGTAGTTGTTGTTGTTTAATAGGGTTTTCCAACTAAATATTGACCTTTTTCTACCCACCCTTACGTCTTTCAGGTACCCGCAGAATGGCTAAGAAGAACGCTATCGTCAGAAGCTTACCCTCTGTTGAGACCTTGGGCTGTACCTCCGTCATTTGCTCTGATAAGACTGGTACTTTGACAACCAACCAGATGTCTGTCTGCAAGGCCTTTAGCTTCAGCAGGATTGAAGGAAATGACATTGGTAGCTACCAGTTTGACATCACCGGATCCACATACGCTCCAGTTGGTGAACTGTAAGTACCATTACAGCGTTTAGCTACACTTCAACAGGTATTTTTCCAGTTATGGGAATAAAGTTAGAGACGGTGCTCTCAGACTTACTGTCTTATTACAATTTACGTCTCTGTGCTCAGTTCTAATCATCAACCTGCTGTTGGTTCTTATTTGAAGTTACTGTTTTCCTGGTTTTTATGGCCTGACATGCAATTTCGAGAGTCCGCATCTTATCTGTGTGTTCCAGTCAATAAATATTTTGAATATTACTGTTTTACTTGTTTCAGTCATTTGACTGTGGCTATGCTGGAGTACCGCCTTCAAAGGTTTTAGTTGAACAAATCAACCCCAGGACTTATTTTTAAAGCCTTGTGCTTATTCTATCAGTATCATTTGCCAAACCACTAGGTTATGGAGACATAAACACACCAACACCGGTTGTCAAGTGTTGATGGGGGACAAATAGACACACGCATGTATGTATGTGTGTGTGTGTGTATATATAGATAGATAGTTATGATGGGCTTCTTTCAATTTCCACCTACCAAATCCACTTACAAGGTTTTGGTTGGCCTGAGGCTATAGTAGAAGACACTTGCCCAGGGTGTCATGCAGTGGGACTGAACCTGGAACCATGTGGTTGGGAAGCAAGCTTCTTACCACACGACCGTGCTTGTGCCTATGTATAAAATATATGTAATATATATGTTTGTTGTATTTTTCAGCCATATCAACAACAAGGTTGTGAAGGGCAGTGATTTTGCTGGTCTTGAGGAAATTTCCACTATCTGCGCCATGTGTAACGACTCCAGCGTTGACTACAATGAGGTAACTACATCTATTCTTCTCTCTTTGGCAAATACACACACAAGAATATTGGTAACAGTGACTTCGATGTTTCAGCCTGCTAGCCAGTCTGATGAAGGCTAACTAGTCAAAACTTCAAAGTCACTGTCAGCCCTATTTTTATAAGAATATAAATACTTTGTCTACAAATAGTATCCAGTAACCCTTCAGTTTAATGTGAACTTTTTCATCATTATCATTAAACATCTGTTGTCCATGCTTGCTTGGGCTGGACGGTTTGACCAGGGCTGGTAAGCTGAGGGGCTGCACCAAGCTCCAGTCTGGTTTGGCATGGTTTCTTATTTCTTTATTGCCCACAAGGGGCTAAACATAGAGGGGGCAAACAAGGACAGTCAAAGGGATTAAGTCGATTACATCGACCCCAGTGCGTAACTGGCACTTATCGACCCCGAAAGAATGAAAGGTAAAGTCGACCTTGGCAGAATTTGAACTCAGAACGTAACGGCAGATGAAATACCGCTAAGCATTTCACCTGGCATGTTAACATTTCTGCCAGCTCACCGCCTTAGCCATGGTTTCTATGGCTGGATGCCCTTCCCAACACCATTCACTCCAAGTGTGTGCTGGATGCGTTTCCATGCCACCAGCACAGGTGCCAGTTACATGACACCACTGTCTGCCACGACTATGATTTCACTTGACTTGATGGGTCTTCTCAAGCACAGCATATTGCCAAAGGTCTCTTTTTGTAACTTAAAAAACTAACATTAATGAAACAACATATGTAAACAGTTTCTTTGATTTTGGAAGCATTGAATGTGTATTGTATCATATCAAGTAATATTTCGAACACAGTATAGCCGTCATATAATGGTAAAATACCCATGAGTCTGTATATATTTGTTCACATATTGTGTGTATGTGTGTTTATATAATGTGCATATGTGTATATATACACATATCCTTTTCTAATTGTATTGTGTGTGTCTCACGTCCATCCTATTCTAATCACATTGTGTTTTTTCCTGTCTGCTCCAGTCCAAAGATGCTTATGAAAAGGTTGGTGAGGCCACTGAGACTGCCTTGTCCGTATTGGTGGAGAAGATCAACTACTTCAACACCGACACCAGCCACCTCAACAAACGTGAGATCGCCACTGCATGCAACCAGGTCATCCAAGGAATGTGGAAGAAGGAGTTTACTCTGGAATTCTCTCGTGACCGCAAATCCATGAGTGTTTACATTGTCCCCAACAAACCATCCAAAGAAGGTACCAGAATGTTCGCCAAGGTCAGTTATGATGTTTATTTATTTATTTTTTTTACATTCATTTATTTTTATTATATATTTTAACCCATTTCAAAAATATTTTATCTCGGGCCACTGACTTCGATGGTCAAGGATACCATTGATATTATTTTGACATTGTATCTGGATTTTATTAATTTTGTTCTTGTTGTGATTCCTTAATTTCATTTTGACTTTGGCAGTTTGCCTTTGGTCTCACACAGTAAATCTAAATTTGATATGCACTTTCCCTGCCAGGAATCTACCAGTGGCTCAATTGGATGACTTTCCTGTTGGTTTGACTATCTTAATTGGATGGTCTTCAATTGGATGTCCTTCCTATCAGTCTGACTGTGGCTCAATTGGATGTCCTTCCTATCAGTCTGACTGTGGCTCAATTGGATGTCCTTCCTACTGGTCTGACTGTGGCTCAATTGGATGTTCTTTCTGCCAGTCTGACTGTGGCTCAATTGGATGTCCTTCCTACTGGTCTGACTGTGGCTCAATTGGATGTCCTTTCTGCCAGTCTGACTGTGGCTCAATTGGATGTCCTTCTTATCGGCCTGACTGTGGCTCAATTGGATGTCCTTCCTATTGGTCTGACTGTGGCTCAATTTCATTTTGACTTTGATTTAAGCAGTAATTCTAAATTTGACTTTAGATCTAAGACTATTCAAGTCTCACTAGGACTTGGGTACTCACAGTGATAAAAAAAAAATAGTAACGTATATGCAACTTAAATCTACCATTTTGTTCCTCTTACTTGTTTAGGGTGCTCCTGAAGGTGTTCTTGACCGTTGCACATCTGTCCGTGTTGGCAAGGAGAAGGTACCAATGACCCCTGTTGTTAAGAACGAAATCTTGAAGGTCTGCAAGACCTGGGGTACTGGACGTGACACTCTTCGCTGCTTGGCTCTCGCTACAATTGATAACCCACCCAAAGTTGAGCACATGGATCTTGAGGATTCTCGCAAATTCATCCAATATGAAGTAAGTTAGCTTTGCTCTGTCTGTCACTTTGTTTTTTCTTCTCAAGCTGGATGGTATGAAGTGCAACTTGTGTATCATAGGGACTGGAGCTGAGATTATTTTTTCCAAATGAATGAGTATGTCTGGCCAATATATCTACAATTGTGTGGAGATAGATATAGGGGCATGTTTGTGTTTGGATGGATAAATAGATGGGTGTGTGTGTGTGTGTGGATGGATCGGTGTGTATGTAAATATTTTTGTTGTTGGCACTCCATCGCTTACCACGTCGAGGGTTCCAGTTGATCCGATCAACGGAACAGCCTGCTCTTGAAATTAACGTGCAAGTGGCTGAGCACTCCACAGACACGTGTACCCTTAACGTAGTTCTCGGGGAGATTCAACGTGACACAGAGTGTGACAAGGCTGGCCCTTTGAATTACAGACACAACAGAAACAGGAAGTAAGAGTGAGAGAAAGTTGTGGTGGAAGAGTACAGCAGGGTTTGTCACCATCCCCTGCTGGAGCCTCGTGGAGCTTTAGGTGTTTTCGCTCAATAAACACTCACAACGCCCGGTCTGGGAATTGAAACCGCGATCCTATGACCGCGAGTCCGCTGCCCTAACCTTTGGGCCATTGCGCCTCCACATGTAAATATATATATATATATGTAAATAAACAGCCGTATTGATGACAGTGACTAAACATTTTTATTTATTTAATTTTTTCTCTCCCTCTAGACCAATATGACATTTGTTGGCGTTGTTGGTATGTTGGATCCCCCCAGAGCTGAAGTTATTGACTCCATCAAGGCTTGCCGTGCTGCTGGTATCCGTGTCATTGTGATCACAGGTGATAACAAGGTAAGAAATAATATTCTCTTTACCATTTTTGGTTTTGAATGTTTCAGATATAAAATCTCGAGTGACCAATTTCTCTTGTATCACTCCACCTGAGACCACCCCCACTGATTCTATGATACCAATTCACCAGGGATCATATCTTATAATTCTAGGAAACCAACCCACCCAAGACAACCTCATCAAGTTCTATTGGTACCAACCTATAATTTCGAATTTGATAAAATAAATGCACTTCTTATTGAAGCACCTCTGGTTGGTATGGTACCAATTCACTTGAGACCACCACCTAGGATACAAAATACCATGTTTTAAAATGCCTACATTTAGAGTAAAGCCGTCTATAATTATATGGAAGAATATTTTGAATTATGTATCAAACAGTAGCTTAACGAAGAAAAAATTATTTTGTGAACCATCATTAACCATGGTTAATTTGATTGATGTAATACCTGAAGTAAGCGCCCCAGTTAATGGATATTCTTGTGTAAAAATATAGTTCATGTTGGCCATGGATGGATTCTAAACTGATCAGTAATGTAAATACTTCAGTGCCTTTTGCATGTTCCTCCTGCAAAATGTAAGGTGGGATGCAGGTATCTTAATATCTGCTTTGAGCAGTTCTAGTTTGTGTGTGCATGTGTGTATATTTGCGTGTATGTTTGTGTGTGTATATCTGTCTATATCCACCACTGTTTGACAACCAGTGTTGGTTTGTTTTTGTCCCCATAACTTAGCAATTCACCGAAAGGGTCCAATAAAGTAGAATAAGTACTAGATTTTAAAATAAGCAACTGGGGCCAATTTGAAAGCAAAATAGGAATTTTGAAAGAAGTTTCAATAAAACTAGTTTTTAAACATCGAATGGCTGTGGGGGGAGTCCCCCTAAATCAAGTAATCAAAGGGGTCCATACATTAAAAAAAAAAAATGGTTAAGAACCCCTGAATTAGTTAAATGTTATTTGAATGATGATGATGATGTTGTTGTTCTATTTCAGGCTACTGCTGAGGCCATTTGCAGACGTATTGGTGTGTTCACTGAAAACGAATCTACTTCTGGTTTGTCTTTCACTGGTCGTGAGTTTGATGACTTACCACCAGAGGAGCAACGTGCTGCTGTAATGAGGGCCAGACTGTTTGCCCGTGTGGAGCCAGCTCACAAGAGTAAAATTGTTGAGTTTTTGCAAGGTGAAGGAGAAATCTCAGCTATGGTAAGTAATCTGGGCGGAAAAATATAGTTTTTCTGGGGGGGGGGGTTATCGTTTTTTCTCCCTTTTCTCTCTTATAACCCCCTCTTCTTATCCCCTCCCCCCACTTTTCCTCTTTCCATTACTTGTTATATTTTTATCTCCTTCAATAATTTCACATTTTTACTTTTTTTCATTCAAAAGGAAAGCTCATTGCAGTTTCATGTTCTCTCTCTCTCTCTCTCTCTGGCACACACTCTCTCTCTCTCTCTCTCTCTTGCACATACAAACCCACCCACCTACCCACTCTCTCTTTCTCTCTCTCTCTCTCTCTCTTCTCTCTCTCTCTCTCTCTCTCTCTCTCTCTCTCTCTCTCTCTCTCTCGCTCGCGCATGTGTTCTTTCTCTCGCTCTCCCCCTCTCACATTGTTACTCCTTGTCTCACACCCCAACCCTCTTATATGTATCTCTCTCTCTCCTCCCATCACCATCTTCCATCACAATGTTTCTTATACCAAACCAGTTAAACCCCGCTTCCCATCACTCTATATAATTCTATTCTCTCTCTCTCTCTTTTACCCAGACTGGTGATGGTGTGAATGATGCTCCTGCTTTGAAAAAGGCTGAAATTGGTATTGCCATGGGTTCCGGAACTGCTGTTGCCAAGTCTGCTGCCGATATCCTTTGTTTTTTTTTAAATTTCATTTGCTTTTGAACCAAACAAAATAACTATTGACCACTCGAGGATTTGAACAGACTTGTTATATTCCAGTGCCCCACAACCTTTTCTTCACTTGTGGTACACTTACATTCTTTTCAAAATTCGGTGGCACACCTGAACTAAAAATATTACTAAGAATACACACATACACACACACACTTATTATGCATGAAAGATTTCCATATAGTTTTCATCTACCAAGTTCACTCACAAAGCATTGATAAGCTCAGAGCTATGGAAATTACTTGCCCAAGGTGCTGTACTATGCACTGCTGAAATTGGGTTGCATCTAGTCCGCTTGTGTTTTTTTTATACTGTGTGGGGCCTGGCATATCAAAGAATGGACCCAATGTTTCCTCTACAAGTCATAAAAGGCAACTATAAGAGGTTGAAATAGGATTTGCACTCCGACCTTATAAAACCCTCATCAGCAATGACTACCCAATACAAACCCATGGGTTGGAGCATTGTTGCCCCGAGTGGTGCAAAGGAGTAGTGGATGCAGTGACACATTGTTACAGTGCACACCTCCATACTACTACTATGTAAGTGTGTGTGTGTGTATTTGTATATATATATATATATATATATATGTATATATATATATATATATATATAATACAAAGAATATATATGCATGTATACACACATATATGTACATGCATACATCTACATGTGTATATAGATGCATATCAGGGTACAGGACGTTAGAACAATGAACTACAGACAACGGAAAAGAACACATAGGAAAACAGATAGCCACTTGGAATTAATCCTTTGTCAGCTGCCTCTATTCTAATATATATATATATATATATATATATATAAATATATATATATATATATAACAAACAACAGCAGATGGATAATGTCAATCCACTACAGCTGTTTCCAACAAGTTTTTAATTGATTAATGGAGAAATTGCACCCCTGTAAAACTCTCACCAGCAACATTTAATACCAAACAGACTCATGGATTGGAGGATTGTTGCCGGAGTGGTCCACCGGGAGCAGGGGATCACCAACAAATGGTTGATGCAGCAACACATTGTTACTACGCATGCCCCCATACAACTACTAATTACAACATTTTCCCCTTACACTCTCTGTCCCATTGCTTTCTCCTTGTGTTTTGTTCATCCAACTTCCTTGACTGTAGCTTACAGATGGTTTTGGCTGATGACAACTTCTCAACCATTGTCTCTGCCGTAGAGGAGGGCCGTGCCATTTACAACAACATGAAACAATTCATCAGATATTTGATCTCTTCCAACGTTGGTGAAGTTGTTTGGTAAGGATTGATTCTGTTTCTTCACATTGATCCATGATGGATCTTTTGTTTGTAGCTGTTTTAGCCCCAGGTCACATCTACACACAATCGTGCTTTATTCCTCTCTTTTCATGCCAGCTAGTGTAAGCTTAAGATTTGAGTTGCAGAGGTGCGTGGCTTAGTGGTTTGGGTAATCAGCTCGTAATCGTAAAGCTGTGTGTTCGACTCACTGTGATACATTGTATCCTTCAGCAAGACACTTTATTTCTCATTGCTCCAGTTCACTCAACTGGAAAAAACGAGTTGTACCTGAAATTGAAAAACGACAGCCTTGTCATATTGTGTGTCATGCTGAATCTCACTGAAAACTACATTAAGTGTATGCATGTCTGTGGAGTACTCAGCCACTTGCACTTAAATTTCATGAGGCGATTGTTCCAAAGAAGGACATCTAGCTGTAGAAACTCTGCCAAATCAGATTGGAGCCTGGCGTAGCCATCTGGTTCACCAGTCCTCAGTCAAATCGCCCAACCCATGCTAGCATGGAAAGCGGATGTTAAACGATGATGATTGTAGCCAACATAGAGCCAGGCCAAGATTTGAGTTATTTCTAGCAGATTAAATGACCATATAGAGGTATCCTCCCTGACTCCTGTTTTTTCCTGAGCCAAACTGGCTGTTGCCAACTCGTGCTGCATTCCATTCATTAACCTACCGTTAGCTTCTATAATGAAACAGAAAGAAGCTTTTTAAAAAATGGGGTAAACAGCATTTAGTCTCGTCTTCCTTAATTAACATTCATTAAAACTTACATAATTTGTCTCTCTTTTTTTTTTTCTTTTTGCAAACTTTATATTATTATTTTCTTTTTTACTCCAGTATTTTCTTAACTGCTGCTCTCGGTATCCCTGAAGCTCTGATCCCTGTACAACTGCTGTGGGTCAACTTGGTAACTGATGGTCTTCCTGCCACCGCCTTGGGCTTCAACCCTCCAGATCTTGAAATTATGAAAAAACCTCCAAGGAGTGCCAAAGAATCTCTCATCACAGGATGGTTGTTCTTCCGATATTTGGCTATTGGTGGTCAGTATTACAGTCTCTATTCTCTCTCTCACTCTCACACTATCTCCCCCTCTCTCAAACTCTAATTATCTCTTCCTCTCATTTATTTGCTGATTCATCAAGGTACTACCACCACCTCCCAGTACATCTTCCCGACTTGTTTTTTTTCAACCTCTCATTATGGAATCGCAACATTACACTTTGACACAATAATGGTGCACAACTCTGCACCCCAAGGAAGCTTAAATGTGGGCCCTCACCCTTGTCACAGATTACAAATTATAATTTTAAAATTGTTCCGACCGGTTACCCTCTGCATGTGTGGGGTGATGGCTGTTCTTAGTTTGACTTCATTTTAAATGTAACCCTTTTCTCTTTTCTACCTTCCAACTTATCACATTTTTTCCTTTTTTTTTACAATCTCTCATTCATTCTATCATTACCATACTATGCCCACCAACCTCTGTCTGTCATCACCATCAGTTATACCATTTATCATCACCCTAATGTTAACCCTTTCTGTGGGACCTCATTGAAATGTTAGTCCTTTCTGTGAGACCTCATTGAAATGATAGCCCTTTTCTGTGAGTCCTCATTGAAATGTTAGCCCTTTTCTGTGAGTCCTCATTGAAATGTTATCCCTTTTCTGTGAGACCTCATTGAAATGTTATCCCTTTTCTGTGGGACTTCATTGAAATGTTAGCCCTTTTCTGTGGGACCTTGTTGAAATGATAGCCCTTTTCTGTGGGACCTTGTTGAAATGATAGAACTTTTCTGTGGGGTCTTGTTGAAGTGTTAACCTTTTCCTGTGGGACCTCATTGAAATGTTAGCCCTTTTCTGTGGGATGTCGCTGAACTGATAGCCCTTTTCTGTGGGATCTTGTTGAAATGTTAGCCCTTTTCTGTGGGACTTTGTTGTAATGTTAGCCCTTTTCTGTTAGACCTCATTACCCCTGCCCATGGGAAGGCAGTGAGAGGTTTGCTGTCTGTGAGGCTTCAGTGGAATATTTGCCCTGTTGATTTGATGTGAATGAAATGTTATCCCTAGTGATGTGACATGCCCCCTAATATTCTCCCTCTCTCCATAACATTAGTGAAACGTTAACATCTTCCCCCCCGGTTGTTTCTGTCATCACTAAAATCGACCTTTGCTTTTTCTTTCTTTTTTCTCCCCCATATTGTTCCTCATTGCTCTGTGGATCTCCACCCACTACAGGATATGTGGGTTGTGCTACCGTTGGTGCTGCCGCCTGGTGGTTCATGATCTATGAGGAAGGACCTCAACTCAACTATTACCAACTGGTAGGTTATACTCATTTGACTTTTTGTTTGTTTAGTAAAATTCATGATATGGCTTTGAAGTAGTTTGGGGTGGTAGCGACAGATAACCAGGCATACAAGAATGAAAACCAGTGTGATTATTTAACCATGTTGTTAGCTGTTAGGTAGACCTTGTCCTGTTTGATTAATAACGCTATCCTAGAAACCATAACAGGATCTTTTGGGTACCTTTCTATAGCTGACATGTCTCTCTAATCACACTGGCTAACTAAATGTCTTGCAAACAACTCTCACATGCAAGTGCTACCAGTCGAGAACTCCGCATACCGGAAGCCAGCAAGTGTATGGGGTCATCAGGAGAGAATGCACACCGTTTCGGGGCCTACCTCTCAATGGCATCAATGTGCACCGGCCCCCTCACTGATATGGATTCATTAATTTTATAGATATAGGCACAGAAAAATAAACAAAGTGAACTTAATTACAATTAAGTTTATGTTAAGGCCTTCCTTGGGTTTTTAATTCTCCATTTATGGCCTTATAAACAGTTGCATTGTTGTTTTGTACTATTGTGCTTTAATGAAGACAGATTTGTTGCTAGGTTCTTGGGTTGTCTGCTCTGTTGGGAAGGATTCTAACTGTTGCCATTTTATGCCAGGTTTTTTCTGTGAACTTTTACCTGGCTCTCAGTTGCATCTCTATCTCCTCAGTTCTTGGGAGAGAGCCAATGAGGAGGGAAGGTCATGGTTGCTGCTTCTCTGTCCCTGACTTTTAACAAAACAAATTTGGTAATTGCTCATTGATGTTAATAAGCGGAAGTGCCATGCTGGAGCATGGGGGAACATTTGCTTAAAAATCTGCAATAGATTTATATCCTGGTGGTTGGTTGATTGATGGTCATGGCATCATCGGATACTCCTTTGATCCATGTGAAGCAAGTTCTACTTAGTACTGGTCAACAGTGGAATACTTTCAACAGTATCGTTTCCATAATTTATATGGACTGTTTCTCTTAGACTCAGTACAGGGACACCATGATGAGTTACTTCCCTTCTCAATGGAAGGCTTCTCTACAGTTGCTCAACTTGCTACAAACAGCAGCTTTTAAATTCCCCTCTATTCACCACCACTGTATTATCTTTTGAAAGATGCAATAGTTAGTGTAGCCTTAGATATAATGTTTTGTATGAGAGGGGATGAAATAGTCTTGAGGGCAACAGCTTCCCTTGTCAGCTCCTCTCAAAAGTTTCTATCACTTAGTGAGAGGAAAAGAATTCATCATGAGGTCGTTTAGTCATTAAAAATGTGTCAAAGCTTTAAAGATATGTTAGATCTGTCTGTACCGGTTGACTTTTATTTTAAGAAATGTCATGAGAAATTTACTAATTAATTAGTTTTTCTTTGAAGGAACATGGACAGATATTTTATGTATGCTGAACTTTGACCTTTCTACAATGCTTCTGCAGTTGAATTTGGAGGATTTTTTTGTTTTTTGTTTTTTTTTTTCTTCTTACCCTTCCGTTTTGATCCCCACCTCTCCCTTTAAATGTAAGTGAACCTAGACAGGTTATGAAACAGATGGGTTGTCCTGGGCAACTCTTGCTTACATCTGCATTTTATCATACCCAGAAGTGCAACACCTCAGACCTGTATTTAGGGGTATGATGGTTTTTACCCAGTACATTGTCCACCCAAGTAGGTGGTCTTGGGCTAAACTATAAAATGTATATCACAAAGTATACGTATTTACACTAACCATTGTAACATTCAATTGTTTACTCGTATATATCTGATATTTGGTAACCTACTCTATTTTGAATCTATTTTAATTAGTTATTCCTATACATAAATTTGTGTTTTAATTACCACTCTGTCAGTTATGACAATAAGGGTTCCAGTTGTTTAGAGAATTGTACTCTTAATGTAGTTCTTAGGGAGATTCAGTGTGACACAATGTGATAAGGCTGGCCCTTTTGAAATACAGATGCTACTCAATTTTTGCCAGCTGAGTGCACTGAGGCAACATGAAATGGAATGTCTTGCTCAAGGACTTGATGCACTGCCAGAAATTGAACTTATGACCTTAAGATCATGAGCTAAATACCCTAACCATGCTCTTTCACATTAATTTATGTCTTAAGATGCGATGGTTAAGGATAACATTTGTGTGAAACAGAGAGAACCAGACTAAATGAAAAACTTTGGCTTCTGACTCAGTTCTGAGTTGAAATACAAGGCAAGTTCATCTTGCCGTAATTAACCCCGTTGCTGTTTCTCCACACAGAATCTGTAAGTACCAGTAATACAATGGGAATGATTCAGTCTTCTATAAAGAATGTAATTTGTTTCCCAACTATATCAGTTTTTAGTCCTTGTCTTCTGGCAATACGGTTCGTTGGAAGGGCCCAGCAATCCGGTCCGGTGATTCCCATTCTAGGATGCTAAAATTCATTTCAGGTGTACTGGGAATCCAAATTAAAACTTCACCCCTGCCTTCTAAATATCACTATAGAATATTTCAGAAAGGTTACGAGCAGAACTGGAACATGAAAAAGTTAAGACCCCCCCCCCCCCCATTCCCACCAGCCACTTGCAAAGACTCCAAACTTCCTTTCTCTTTATTGTATTTTATTTCTTAATTTATACTATAAAAAAATCATTAGTAATTTGATACAATGGGTGATCAATCTCTCCTTTTTTGGTTTGATTTGTTACTGATTTATCTTTAAGTGTCTGAAATGATGTGTTGTTGCTATGAATAAGATTTTGAATTTCAGGACTTTATAGTGTATATTTATAATATTTCTTTCTACTTTATAAACATATGTCAATTATATCTACATATGTACAGTCAATATGTGCAGACAGAATTTTCAATTGGGAATTTTTATACTTATATTCTTTTATTCTTTTACTTGTTTGTCATTTGACTGTGGCCATGCTGGAGCACCACTTTAAATTATTTTCTGGTCGAAGAAATTGACCCCAGGACTTATTCTTTGTAAGCCTAGTACTTATTCTATTGGTCTCTTGTTGAACCGCTAAGTTATGGGGACGTAAGCATGCCAACATCAGTTGTCAAGCAATGGTGGGCAGGGGACAAATATAGACACACACACACTCATAAATAAATATAAATATATATATATATATATATATACACACACACACACACACACACACACTGGACTTCTTTCAGTTTCTCTCAACCAAATCCACTGATAAGACTTTGGTTGGCCCGAGGCTATAGTAGAAGACACTTGCCCAAGGTGCCACGCTGTATAACTTAACCTGGAACCATGTGGTTAAGGATTATTTTGGTCTAATGGTAGAACGTCTGGCATATTTACAGATGTGGGTTCAAGTATCAAGGGCAGCCTTCAATTTTTGCTATCTAAAGGTAGTTTTTAACCCAATATTTGTTATTATTTTAGAGCTCTATCTACTTTGAATTACACCATTAAAAACACCATATATACATATATATATATATAATACTTGGAATTGTACATCCGAGATAGGAATGCAACTAAAGAGTTTCATTTCTAAACCAAGTACAATGAAATACAAGGTTATGCCCCAGCATGGGCTGCAATCCAATGACTCTAACAAGTAAGGAACAAAAGAAACAAAAAAACAATTGAAATATTGTGTAGATAAAAATACAAAAAAAAAGTATTCTAAATATATACTGTAAACATGAGATTTGAAAGCAAGTCTAGAAAAATATATACAAATCTTATTCAACCGAACCAGTCTTCTCCCAAAACAGGAAAGAAAAAAAAAAATCAAGATAATAAATAAAATGCCATGGCTGGATTTTCTGAATAAAACTTTGAACATTTGTTCGCTCATTTTGATATGTGCTGCTAAATAATTTTCAAACTTTCTGTCGGTGTAACTTGACCTGTCCTCTCGCAGACCCACCACATGCAGTGTCCTGCTGAACCAACAAGATTCGCTGGTATTGACTGTAGTATATTTGAAGCCCCTGCTGCCAAGACCATGGCTCTATCAGTCCTGGTAGTCATAGAGATGCTTAATGCTCTCAACAGGTAATTTTTTCTCAGTGTAGTCATAGTGACACAAACAACCACCAACCCCTCCAAATTAACTTTTAAAACAAATTTTTTTTCTTTTGTCTTTTTATATTCTTTTTTAATGTATTGTTTTTGTTCATTTTTTGGTGTATTTTACTAATTTGTTTATGTATATATATTTTTTTCTTTTTACATGGTTAACTCATTTGAATTCTCCTTCTGTGGGTGACCTTAAATTTACTAAGGACCAGTGGACTGTGAATGGCTTAGATTTGAATCCTTTGTGGTTGTTCCTCCTTGCCCCCTCTGCTTCTCCCCTCCTGCCATCGTTTTGAATTCCCCTGGTTATTTATCGTGCAAGGCTCAACTTTGCCTCAGCTTTACACTTAGTATTTGGGGAATGAAGGAGTTTGGTATTGCTGCCCTCAACTGTAGTTCTTGTTGCAGTCTAAGGTCATCCAGGATTGTACACAATGCAACATCTGAGTAGTTTGAAAGTATTCACATTGAATCCGCTCATACCCCTTCTGACAGGGTTTGTCTCTCAATAGAGAGAAGGGCAGGCACTACCCAAGGTTCCTGTATGGATTGAAATGAGTGGAGAAGCTGCCATGTTTAAAATGAAGCTGGTTTTAAATTTTTATAGCTTGTCCAACACCGTGATGAAGAAGAATTATATAGACGTAAAACTGTTTAGTCCCCTCATTAATAGGGAGGGGGTCAAAAAATTACCCTTACGTTAAGCTAGATTACAGCTTGGATCTTATTTGTTCATGTCAGAACCATTGCCTTATTGTTAGAGGAGGGAGGGGTATTGAAAGACTACAGATCTTGGAAACTGAAGCAATTTCAAGACACGGTACCTCGTGTTCACTTTCTCGTCATTCCTTCCTATTTGGGAAAAATTCATTTTTCTCTTTTTTTTCTTTTTTCCTTACTTTCTCTGTTTCGCAAAACATAAGGTTCTGGGTATTGAACCTTCAAAAGCTTTCAGAGTTTGCTGATAGTCTAGTTGGGGGCGAGGATGGTGATAATGCTGATAAGTTTTTCTTTCTTTTATTTTTTGAGCCATACAAATATCATTAATATTTATTTCCGTAACTAATTTCAACATAAATGACAGTGTATAAAAATATATAAGTACCTGTGTTCTTCATTTATACACCTCTATTATATAATATATAATAATATCATATATATATATATAATGCGTGCGCGCGTACATACACACAGGCGTCGGGGCAGAAATACAAAATGTCAATTTCTTTCTCTTTCTCCAATCCTATATCATTGCGGATATATATATACATCCATGTAGAGATATCGATATATATCCACAGATAGATACCAGTCCATATAGATTTAGATATGAGTCAACTGTATCTATCCAAAACAAAAACTTTTTTTTTTTAATGAGAAAGAATGTCTTGTATGTTCCATAGGAACTGACCTGATGCTTTGCATTTCTGCTGATAAATAATGCATGTTTTCTTATAAACTTAAACATGAAGCCACCATGACTCTTCTTAATAGCAATTGACAATGATGGTAATAATAATAATAATAATAATGACTAATTTTTTATTTTTTTTATACATATATATAATAATCTCAAAAATAATTTACTGGTGTTACTTTTTAAAAACCAATCCTTGTATGGCTTCTAAGAATAAAAGAAAAAAACTTGTCTGCATATCTGTTGCAATGTAATATTATGAAATATTATTTTAAAAGCAATGGAACATTAGCTGTGAAAGTCTAAAGGTTATTGTTGTATCATACACACACACATACATGCATGCATGTGTTTGGCAATCAAAGCATTGGATAAACAGCGTTGTTTGTTCCTGGTCTTTGTACTCTAGGTTTAAATGCTGCCAGGGCCAGCTTTATGTTTCATCTTTTCGGGAACCAATAAAGAAACATAGGAGGCCCAGTCTTGGTGCCACCTTCCCTTCTTACTACGGTTACATCTTGGATGTTCCCCTAAGGAATTTCATACGGAATTTTTAAATTGATACAAAAAATATTAAAAAAGGAGAAAAAAATCTTCCATTGCTTTGTAATATTTCAGTATGTCTTCAGAGAAAAGTGAAAGGAAAAAATAAAAAAAAAGAGAAAACAAAAAGTTCCCCATCCCACCCCACATTCTCCTCTCCCTCCCTTTACCTTTCGATACGATGTTGTCACCGGAAACAGGAGGAGGAATTCAATTGAGTCTCTTGATCACTTATCTTACCATTTTCACATCCTATTAATCTGATCGCGGCAGCTGCTGTTACTACCAACGGACACGAGAGTGAAGAGAAAAATATTAATAATAATATAATAATAATCATTTGTCAGCATTACTGCGCAAATTTTTTTCTGCCAGAGCAGATGTTAACGAAGCCCAACAGAGGGTGATGGATTGTTTTTTTTTTTTGTTGCTTTTTTAATTGAAACCAATTTGATTTTTTTTTTTTTTACTTTTCTTAATTTTTTACTATTTTAATGAATCCTACTAACTCCTTAATATTAATTAATACTATTTCTTTAGACCCATCACTCTCAGTGTCCGGCACAGGAAGGCCGTTTCAAAGGCATCGACTGCGACATCTTTGAATCGCCTGAACCTAAAACCATGGCCTTGTCTGTACTGGTCGTCATTGAAATGCTGAACGCTCTTAATAGGTAAGGAGTCTGTGTCCCACACCTGGCTGTCTTGCAGGAAGTTTGTGTGAAGTGATCGTCAACGTCAGTAACCTAATCACGAAGGGGATGTGATTCAGTTATATTCACTATCATTATTATTATTATTATTATTACTACAATTATTATTCTTATACGAAATCCTTTATAAGTTTCCATAAAATATAAACTTTTTTTTTTTTTTCTCCTTCCGTTCCCACCACTCAGTTGTTGCTTCTTCCAGTATTCTCAGAACTTCCAAGAATATGACATGATACGAGAAAGGAAACAAAAACTATATCTTTGTTTTACAAACGTATTCCGCTAGAATTTATCACATTCCTCTTTTCTCGTTTTTTTTTTTTTTTAATTATATTTTAACCTTGGAATATTTTCCTAGTTTTCTTGTTCAATCAAAACCTTTTTTGTGTCATAATATCCATGTATTGGTTCTATATTTTGATTTTGGATTCTTTAGGATTGAGTTAAATTCTTCTAGGATTCAGCTAATGTCTCATAAAGTTTTATAGAAAGACACTTTAATTTTTTTTCTATAAATATATATCTAAAATATAATTTGAGTAATAAGTTAACTATATCCATCTCCTCACTTTCTATTGTTTTTTTTTCTTTCTTGGTATATCATAGATAATTCATGGTA
Organism: Octopus bimaculoides; assembly: GCF_046866305.1. Lineage (NCBI taxonomy): Eukaryota > Metazoa > Mollusca > Cephalopoda > Octopoda > Octopodidae > Octopus > Octopus bimaculoides. The sequence goes on along the minus strand of NC_142951.1, from coordinate 31,884,417 downwards.
TATTCTAGATAACTTATAACCTCTGGGTCCTTAATCTCTACTTACAGACAATATGATAACCATCTATTCAACCATTGTTGCGAGCTATATTTTATTTCCTTCATCTTATATGCCTTCTCCCTCACCTTCTCTGGCCTCTTCCTGCAACTCCTCCTCCTCCTCGTATGTGTGGTGTGCTTTCTTGCTTGCATGTGATAACTAGATCATAACTCGTTGTTATTTATTTATTTATTTACTGCTTGATATTTCAATAAATAGCGGTAGGAAGGCCAACCCCCTCCCCTTTAAAAAAAAAAAGAATTAATAATAAAACCCATGCCACGCATGTTTGCATGGAAATATTGAATATCTAACAACTTTGTTCTCTCTTTCTATTTCCTCATCATCATTATTTAACACCCATGTTCTATCCTGGCATGGGTTGTTGCACAGTCTGACAGGATTCAATGAGTCCAAGAACTGCATCATGCTCCACTGTTTATTTGGCATCGTTTCTACAATTGAATGCCCTTCATAACACCAATCCCTTCACAGTGTGTACTGGGTGTTTTTTTTTTTTTTTTCCATGGCATTAGCACTAGCACAGTTGCCAAGCTGCTTGCATGTCTATGAACCCCTGTGTGGGTTTGGTGGGGGGCGGGACTTTAAGCTAGGAGAATAAGGAGTAGAGACTAATAAATTATGAGAGAAGGTGGGGTCAGAGCAGAATAGATTTCTTGCTGTAGAGGAACGACTACTCGCATTTTAGAAAAAGAGGGGTAAAGCTGGACAGTGATGGAAGTGGTGACGGTGTCAGAATGGGTTTTCAAGGTATGGGGGATGCTACAATAGAAGGATGAATGAGAGACGACATACCAGTGCATAGTTTTGCAGGGATGAAAGGGGATAGAGAAGCAGGTGACACAACAGTGACCAACACCTTATTTCTGTCTATCTCCTAGTATACATATTTATGGAAAAAAAATGTCTACAGTAGCAAAAGTACATGCTAAGACTTATCTATATTGGCTTTAGGCCTGCACTAGTGTGTATGTGTGTAGTTTTACCCAAATGTCTTAGGGCGTTCCTTGTGCATTCACACTGATATCTATAAGCTTAAATTGGTTTATAAATAGAATCGTATTTAAAAGTTTGTCTTTACTTGTATGGTGGATTTTTTTTTTTTCCCCCTCTACCTGGAATTTTTTGTAGGTTGGGTTATTTGACCAGTAAGGGGCAAGAGCAATGTTTGACTTGTTCAAGACTGTTATTATTGCTATTTTTATAGCAATAAAGTTCAACAGAACTTTAAAATCAACAGAAAAAGACAGAACTTTTGAGTGAAAAAAACAATTCATTCGCTTTAGCCCTTGTTTCTCTTGGAACCATTAACAAAGGACTCAAGGGATTCTTGCTTGATTTGCAAGTCATACAACTAAATTGATTCCCAGGATCTCTTGACTATTCTTTGTAAGTCCAAGTCAGCTCCTTCAGAAGTCAACTTTGCTTTTCATTTTTCCAAAGTTAGACTTAATCCAATTCGAGTCCTGGGATCCATTTGAATCAGTTAAAACTCCTCCTACAACAATTTGTTGCTTTCGGGGTTGACAAAGTACCAGTTATGTACTGGGCTCAGTGAAACCAACTAACCCCTTCCTTTTATTTCAGCCGTTGTGCCTCTGCTAAAAATGGTTTATCACCAACTCCATGCTCCCACCCCCGTCCAACTTCCAGAGAAACCCTGGACTCAACAAAAATCTTTCCGGGTTTTTATTTCAAACTAATCTCTTACGTGCCTGTCATCTCTTCAACCTTAAATGTCTCGTTTTGCTGCTAATATTTTATTAGAGACCTTAAATATTTTGGTAGTGAAACAAAATGTCTTATCCTTGAGACTTAAACCACTCACATACATATATATATATATATATATATATATATATATATATATATATGTAATGTGTGTGTTTTGTATGCATATATGTTTATGTATAGTGAGGTGTGTGTTTGCTTTTATATGTAAGGTGAATGGGGTTAACATAATTATTAAAATCGCAGTTTTGTTCAATCAACCAAAAGGCTGATTAAATGAGACTGTAGCTTAGACAATTATGTAATTATGGTTTTTTTTCCCCCTCCATATACAAATAAAACACATATTAGGCTCTACACAGTCCTAAAACAAGGGTGTATTGAATACTTTAATGTGTTTTTTGTACCACAAAATGAACCAAACCTGTACGTATAAATAGTTTGAGAAGGTTTCCTTATCTCTTTTGCTACTACGAAGCAACATTGTTTTCTTAAATATTTATTTTGAGAAGAGGTGTGGGTGAAATAATTTTCATAGTTTCACACCATTTTTTTTTTTAACATGATCATCAATTAAAAAGAAAAAAAAAAGTTTTGTAAGATCCTTAAGGTCCCTGCCACATTTTTTTTTTCTTAAGTGTTGGTCATTGTGATATTGAGTCTTTTCTCTAATCACCATCCCTGCACCACCAAACATCTTTTATGGCACTATTTCTTTTCTCTTTAGCATTAGGGTGTTAGTCTGTCAGGGAGTGAGCCCCCCTCTCTCTCTCTCTTTCTTTCCTCCCTACTAGTGTCCTTCCCCACCCACAGTTAGCTGTTACAACTATCTTTAGAACATGAAATCAATCTCTGGTACTGACATAGGTTCTGGAGTTGACTAGTCACAAACTTTGCTTTAAAAGAAAATTTTTTTTTTTTTTAAATAAATGAAAAAGAAACTGCTTTATTTCAAATCAAGCATTTCTGTTTTGCTTTCCAACAGAAGCTATCTATCTCTCTTATAAATTGCATCTGAGCCCTAAACCCTACCACTTCCCATATATTTTCTTTTTTATTGTTGTTGCTGCTGCTGTTTTTACCTTTTTTTTTTTACTTTATTTTTAAATATCTTTTTAAATTAAATTACTAAAATGTCACCGCCACTTCCTGTTCTATCCCTATAGCTTAGAACTAACCCAAATTTATTTATTTTTTTTAACATTATTCTTGGAGTTGGTGCAGTCTATATATTTAGTACTGCTGCTATGCTGGGCTTGGATTGGATTATAGTTATAGCTTTACATTTGCTTTCCTGATTATTATTATTATTATTGTCAAGCTATTAAGGTGATTAGTAAGTCGGATGAAACGCTTATTAACATTCCTTCCAGCTTTACGTTCTGTGTTCAAATTCCGGCAAGGTCAACGTTGCCTTTCATCCTTCTGGGTCGTTGAAATGCGGACCAGGTGAGCACTGGAGTTGATGTAATCAACAAGCTTCCTTCCCCCATATAGTTGGATTATTTTTACAGGCTCATATTCTCCAAGCTCAAATATTTTGCCAAAGCTGGAGTCGAATCAATAAGAACCAGTAATATTCAAGTCAATTCTTCCAAAATAGTCTTGCCTTTTTTTTACTGGGGTTGCGAGGAACCCAAAAGAATTAATCGCTCTCCGTAATACATATGTAATGTCATCTTTGCATCCCATATTGTGTGATCAAATGGTCAATCGAATTTCTAGTGTTGTCCCCTTATTCACTCACACATGGTCATTTGATGGCCTAAATTTAGATGGTCTCTGTTTGTTTACAAATTCCTAGTCTTTAGTCCTGTTATCATTTGTTTCTTTTGTCGTTTACTTTCCTAAATATTTCTTCACATGTTCGTCTTTTCCACTCATGTCCTAAAAATTTTCACTCTTAGGAAAGTTATTTTTCATGGTTTTTGTTTGTATGTTTCTTTGTCCAGCGTTGTCTTGTCGTTTTAGACATGTTTCAAGGGTCGATTATTGTAAAACAAAGATATCAAGATATTTGCTACAATATTCCGTTTTCTTCCTGTTTTTCTCTGCAACATCCATTTCTTTCTTTCTCTCCACTCCTTCCTTTTATCTTTCAAAGATGAGGAAAATATCAAACCTACAAACCTTATTTACCCCCTATTGTCGTTTCTAACTAGAAGTTAGTTTCACCTCAACTGAGACAGTGGACAATTCTCCAATCTTAACCCTCTGACTGGCTTCCATTTAACTGTCTGCACGTTCTGTACACCAAGGGGAAGTGTCACTGGACTGGAGAGCTGTCTCTAAGGTAGCCATTACCTGCTGCCCTTCAGGTCTGACTTGCGATGAAGCCTATAAGACCTAAGTGACATTAAGCTGCCATGTTGAACTGGGGAGAGAGAAAGAGAGGCAAGATAACACAAGCGAAAGAATATAAACTCTATTCTATTATCAATTCTTGTGTATGCATATATATATATATATATATATGGGAGAATGTACAAAAAAACAACAGACGAGGACAGGTGGTGTAAACAACAAAAGGATGTATTAGTATGACGCTCGGGAATACGGAAAGTCTTTGACGTTTCGAGCTACACTCTTCAACAGAAAGAATACGGAGACAAGGAGAAAAACACCACGTGCATATATATATATATTTTTTTTTATTGAAACTAAAACTGAAAGCTTGTTTTGCAGCTCTAGATTCATTCCTCTACAATCCTCAGACAGTTTTGCCTGAGGATCTCACAGTGGCATGAAATTAGTTGCAAAAACAGTTTCAGTTTTAGTAAACAAAAAAAAAAAAAACAACTATATCCTCTACATGAATTGAGTAACTCCTGTGTCATTCGACTTAAAGCAACATGTTCTATGCATTGCTGTCCAGTATTTTAAAAGTATGCAGTAGTAATTTGTCACTTTAAGTTAGCTTTTAGTACTTATATATATATATATATATATATATATATATATATACTACGTATTTGTGTGTACAGTTTCTATGACAACCAACCGTTATTATCATAACTTCCTCCGCCCTACATCTTCCCCTTCCCCCTATAGATTTTTTTTTTTTTACAATTATTATTATTATCTTAAGCTGTAATATTAAATTATTTGAGAAGTCTAAGAAACTCAAATAGAAAAACAAAAACAAAAAAAAAAGAAATTCAGTCCAGCAAACACCACTCCCCCCTTTGTGGTACTTGGTTGTTGCCCTATTTCGATGACACACCAGCAAGGGATGAACTTCCTGTTAGAAGCTTGAAAGGGAGCAAGCTCCTTATCATGCTTGAAACAGTTGTGTATGTTTTTTTTTTTTTGTGTGTACCCCCCTTTTTTTTTTTTTTTTTGCATGACCATCCCCCCACACCGCTTGCCTCTGGTTCTTTGACTTGCCATTACAAAAAAAAAAAGTGAGAAATTGTATAAAACAGAAGAAAAACAATATACCAAAACAAAATCCTTATTCATTCTAAAATATCTTTCTATCTTCCTTTCCTCTTCTATTTCTCCGCTGTTATTCCGCTTCGTTATATTTCCCCCCACCATCCCCTACTTCTCCTTCCTCAACTTTTTAAATGTTGTTTTTGTCTGTTTTTCTTTGATATGGTTATCTCCTCGAGTTAATTATAATAGTTGAATGTTTGCATTGTTCGTTAGTGAGTGCAACTTTAATTTATTTAATTTTTTTCTTTTTGCGGCTTCTCTAATGAATGAAATCCTCAGTTTTTTTAGGTTTTTTTTTTTTTTGCATGTTATTCGTATCTGCTACTTCTGCTTTTGATTTGACCAACTGACTCACATTATTCCAAAATTAACTTGATTTTTCCATCAAAAATCAAGCCTGCCTTGCCCCACACACCAACCCACCCTTCAACCATTCTCTTTTATTCCTTTTCTATTAATATCCCCTCTTGGGGGGGTGGAAACAAAAACCTACTCATTTCCCTTATCACACTCCAATTTACCCACCCAGTCCTCTCAAACATCTGTGTTTGTACATATTTGTAAGTATATATATATATATATATATATATATACATATATATATACATGCATATATACATATATATATATATATATATACATATATATATACATGCAGCTGGTCCCCTTGTTCATGCATTAGAAAAATTTAGTACTTCATAGTTGCGCGCGGTTTTGCATATATGGTTGTCATATATCACCTTGATATTATCTTCGTTTAATTAAGTGGTCGTTTTTATCAAGTATTTTTTTTTCTAAACAATATTAAATCTTACGCCATTTCTTTTCACTACTTACCATAATTTGTCAACTAGTTTTCTTTTTTTTTTTTTCCAACTTGATGTTATTATTATTATTATTATTATTATTATTATTTTAATATGGAATTGATTTTTAAGACACACACACTCACACACTGTTACTCACAGGACACTTGACTGCATGAATCGGATTCACATCATGCTGCAAGCAGGCTTTGCATCTGTTGTAGTGTTGTCTCCTTGAGCAAGGCACTTAACTTTTCTTGCTCTAAGATCTCTTATCTAATAATAACAAAGTTACTATTAATTAAAAAAAAAAACAAAACCTTTTTATTAATATTACATTCAAAACCGTATTACTGATAAGCTAAAAATAATCTCTTGTCATTTCATTAATAGATTCGTCTGTGCTTTTGTTATTGTCTCTCTCTCTCTCTCAATCTGCTTTTGTCTGTCTGTCTCTGTCTCCCTCTGCTTGTCTGTCTGTCTCTCTCTGCTTCTCTGTCTTTTTCTCTCTCTCTCTGTTTCTGTCTTTTTCTTTCGCTCTCTCTCTCTCCTTGTCTGTCTTTTTCTCTTGCTCTCTCACTCTCTGCTTGTCCATCTTTCTCTCTCTCTCTCTCGCTATCTTTTGCTCTCTCACTCTCTCTATCTTTTGCTCTTTCTCTCTCTCTCTTTCTCTCTCTCTCTCTCTCTTTCTCTCTCTCTCTCTCTCTCTCTCTATCTTTTGCTCTCTCACTCTCTGCTTGTCTGTCCTTTTCTCTCGCTCGCTCTCTCTCTCTCTTTGCTTGTCTGTCTATCTGTCTCTCTGCTTGTCTAACCCTCTCTTTTTGTGTCTCTGATGGAGTGTCTGTGTGTGGTCATGTGTGCATTTGTCTCTCTCTCTGTCTGTCTGTCTTTCTGCATCTTTCTTTCCATTGACCTTAGTAAAGTAAAGGAAAAAAAAAACCCGAAACTAGTGAAGAAACAAGGTTATAACCAAGCTTCCTGTGGACATATTCCTTGTGCATTGTGTTCCATCATCATCATCATCATCGTTTAACGTCCGCTTTCCATGCTAGCATGGGTTGGACGATTTGACTGAGGACTGGTGAAACCGGATGGCAACACCAGGCTCCAGCCTGATTTGGCAGAGTTTCTACAGCTGGATGCCCTTCCTAACGCCAACCACTCAGAGAGTGTAGTGGGTGCTTTTACGTGTCACCCGCAGATTAATATTTGCAGCAATTATTTGTCAGCTTAACAATTTTCATGAGGGTTAGGCAAGGAATTAGCAAAGCTGTTGATATTTTGGACAAAATGCTTTGTGGTAAAAACCACTGGTGCTGGTTCCAAGTAAAAAAGCATCCAGTACATTCTATAAAGGTTGGCATTAGGAAAGGCATCCAGCCATAGAAACCATGCCAAAGCTGTCCTACAGATGTCAGCATGGAAGACGGACATTAAATATTTCAGATCTTTATGCACTGAGTTCAAATCCTGCTGAGGTCACCTTTGTTTTTTGATATCTCTGATACATTGTATTTTGTTAGGAGTATGAAGCAAATACCAGAGAAGGGGTCAGTTTCTTTGATCTGCTCCTCTCTTACAAAATCTCTGGTCTCGTATTTGCGTGAGGAATTATTACAGGCAGAGAAATGCCTTCCATTTTGTCCTTCTACTTGAGATTTCAACATCCATATCTTGATACATATTCACTCTGGAGCCCTCAAGTCGACGTACTCCCTTACCTTATTGCTTCCCCTCTTCTGTTTGGCCCTGTGCTACATCTTCAGACCACATGTGTTTTTTTGCTTTCATAACGGAAACAGTTTTGAGGAAACTGCAGCATGAACAATGCAATTTCAGAATTCCGAAAAGCACGTGTTCCACTAGCCTAGACATGCTGCAAGGTTCACAGGCCACAAAGTGGGCTTGTGCAGCTGCTAAGTGGTATCCGAGCAACAGGAAAACACCACTTGGAAGGCCTCCATGATGACAGGAAGATGATTCAGCTAAGCTATTTAGGCCAAAATGGAAGAGAAAGGTGCAACAAAGACAGAATTATGACTTAAATAGTTCTATTAGAGAGGCTTCCAATTATTCATGGGGGTTTTCTATACCATTCTAATAGTATGTGTGTGTGTGGGGGGGGGGAATTGGCAGAATGTTTCAGAAACCTCTTCCACATGTTATTTCAAGTTCTTTATTTACAACTGTGTTTTGCTGAAGTGTGTGTGTGTATATATACACACACACACACACACACACACAATGTATGTATATTTATATTGATTGATTTACTGTTGCATAAAAATTCATTCATTGCTGTATTTTTTTTCTCTTTCGTGTGTGTGTGTGTGTGTGTATATATATATATGTGTGTGTGTGTGTGTGTGTTTGTATGTATGTGTGTTTGTATGTATGTGTGTATGTGTGCATGCTTGTGTGTGTTTGTGTATATTTGTTTGTGCGTGTATATATGTGTGCATGTATGTATGTGTGTGTATGTATATATGTGTGTGTGTGTGTGTATAAAACCAGGCATCTCTATCACGTTCTTTCAAATCTTGACACTGCCTTCGTCTCTAATAATTCTATATTTTTTTCTTTTCCATTCCAGCTTGAGTGAAAATCAATCTTTAATAAAGATGCCTCCATGGCAAAACATGTGGCTTCTTGGTGCCATTGCGCTGTCCATGAGTCTTCACTTTGTCATCCTCTACGTTGATGTAATGTCTGTAAGTACCGCTGTGACAATTTTGTCTTCATGCTACGATTTCTCACTTCCCATATTTGGGGCGTGAATCACTTTTTTTTTTTTTTTTTTTTTTTTTTTTTGTGTTGATTCTTGAACTTTTGTCTCCTTTTATATCTAACAACTGATGGAATTGGTAAGAACATTTGAGTACTTGGCAACCTCACCAGTGCTGGTGCCATGAACAAAAGGAAAAAGCACACAGTACCACTCTGAAGTGGTTGGCATTAGGAAGGACACTCGGGTGTAGAAACCATGCCAAAGTAGACATCAGAACCCTGTGCAACCCTCTGGCTCATTGGTCCATGCCAAACTACTAAATGATGCCAAATTGATAAAAGGGATGTTAAATGATGTTCAAGTACAAGGTGCACATAGGGGTTGATGGGTGGTTAAGAAATTTGTTTCGGTTACAGGGTTCTGGATTCAATTCTGCTATGTAGAATTGAATATATATATATATAAATAGATATGTGTTATACACCACTGGTCACAATGCGCTTCTTTGCATTGTTACAGCTTTCAAAGGATGCTACCCCACTGGCTAGGCAGGGCAGGCAAACATTCCCCTCTGAACAGGATGCTCATGAGTGGACTGGAGCAATGTGAAGTGAAGCATTTTGCTCAAAGAACACAACATAATGCCTGTCTGGGACTCAAAAACCACTTGTGACTAGGAGTACAGCATCCTATTCACAAGGCTATGTGCCTATACTTTGTGTGTAAATTCACTGTGTCCTTTTCATATTCCTTCACTTCAAATGTCTAATCCCGCCTCCTGTTACGAGGAGAGAGTTACCCTCCCCGCCATTTGTATCAACGGCCATCCAGAGGGTGCCGTTTGTGTGTTTATGTGTCTAAATATATGTGCGAATATCTTTAATTTTCGTTTTTTTCTTCTTCTCCTCTCTCTCCCCATACAGCAAATCTTCCAGATCACGCATCTCAATATAAACGAATGGTTAGCTGTCTTAAAGATCTCTTTACCGGTGATCTTCATGGATGAAACTCTAAAGTTTGTCGCTCGCAAATTCTCCGACGGTAAAAATCTTATTTCTGAATGCTGTTGGATTGTGCTTGTGTGGGCAGTCTACATTGGATTTTTCTACTGGCATACATTTGCATAGTTTCAACCAAAGTTTTTTTCCCTCCCCCCCTCTAAACTCCCCCACCCCCTACAACCCTTCTTTGTGTTCTCTATTTCTCTCTCTCTCTCTCTCTTTCTCTCTCTCTGTGTTCTTAAAAAAAAATTTTTTTTTTTCACCTGTGTGTTTTCTTTATATATATTTATATAACAATAACATTTTAAAAGAAAGATTTCAAAAAAAGAAAAAACATTCTTTACGTCCTTGTCATTTTCTTTTCCCTAACACACTTGTGCACACACACACATACATACATACACACATTTCCTCTGTCCTCTCTCTCTCTCTCCTTTCTTCTTTATAGGTATTCCCCCCTTCCCTCCCAATCCTGCCCCCATCCAGTTTGAAATGGCAGCCAACTGCCAGCTTCTCTTGTTTTTCTCTTGCTGCTATTACTATTATTACAACTACTACTACCACCACCACCACCAACAACAACACTGCTACTACTACTACTACTACTGCTATTTCTACGGTTTTTGTTGCTATTACTACTACTACTACTACTATTACTACCAACATCATCGCAATTCTGTTACTATTATTACTACTACTACTACTGCTATTACCAAAACCACAACCAACATCATTGCAACACTACATTTATTTAAACTGAACATTATTTGAGAGACTGTGTGTGTAAGGTGGGAGGGCTCCAGTGTGTTCTCCTTCTAAAATTTAACACCTTAACGACATACCCTCATTTCATCTGACCACCTTTCTCATGCACACGCATAAACCTTAAGTGTAAATCTTAAGTCCATATGTATGTATGTCTGCATGTAGGTGGGCGTGTGGTTGTGTGTATGTCTACAAAGCGATTACACACATCTACATCACGAAGATATGTTTGTACTGTGTGTGAATACGAATGGGTTAGTGTTTACCATACATCCACCCACTCTCACACATACACAATGTATTCTCTGTTAACTTTTGCCCATTCACTGGTATACCAACAACCCAGCTCTCTGATTTTTAGGTTTTTATGCTAGTTCTCCGCTTTTTCAGCTTCTTTCACTCTGTTTCTAAAAGTGTCCACTTACCATTTATCCCAGATCAGTCCTGTTCCCGTAGACTTGTGATGACAGAGACGTTCCAACCATGACCTTCCCAATAAGCTAGATTGGGGAGGTGTAAAAGTAAGCAGGTTTGGTAGATATGTAGTGCAGAGGCACCAGAGATATACACAAGTTATTAAGAGCTCAGATTACTGCCTTGTCTTGTTTGCTCCAGACTAACATTGAGTCTGGATCTTCTGGAAGAGGCAGGTGGCGACGAGCTATTTTTTTACTCAAGATATGTCGAGCATAGATCTTGAGTTGATAGGAGTCGATAGTCTGTATTTGCTCCAGGCAAACATTGAGCATGTATTTTGTTGAGGAAGCAGGGGCCAATGAGCTAGGAACCCCTGCCACTTTTGTCAGGTCTGAGTGTGTGTAAAATAACTATCTGTCATTTTCACCTAACATTTCACACCATTACATGTCTAAGTATATCGACATTTCTGTATTTATTGATTTGCAGGCTGCCCAATTGCTCTTAGTCTGGGCTATTTTCATTAGCGAGTAGTTTCTTTCATTGCTGGTGAAACCAGATTCAAAGACAATCCAAATTGGTGACCTTCACTACTATTGTACATACAGTGTAGACTCTTCATCCATTCAAAACATAATAGTCATAGTACATTTTAAAACTAATGGTACTGCAGGAGTGTGTGTACACACATGTGAGTGTACTTTCGCTTCATTGCAGCATTTGTTGTGAAGCCAACACAACAATCACAGTTGTGCTTTTGAGCCTTTCTTGGGCCATTATGTTGTGTTGTTGAGCTCCCAAAACGTGACAAACTATATACACACACACACACACACACACACCTAACGCTACATGCCCCATTCCTCATGGAAAATCTGACAACCATCATCACTTACAGCTCAAAGTTGAACAGTCAACAGATGTAGTTAGAAGACTCCTAACAACTATTAAAATGTTTACCAAAGCCATCATTCCTTTCCACATGGCTGTGGTAAAAAAAAAAAAATTGCTTTCATTCTCTCTTTGGTAATTTCTATTCCTAAAGAAATATCCTCCCTCCTGCCCCTTTACTTTTTTGTTATTGTACCTTTGTACCTGGTATCCTGATGAGGTCTCTGTTAATGAAATCATACTGGGGGGGCGTTGGGGTTTGTTGTTGTTTATTTTCCCTACTTAATTACTCACACTGTGTGCGTACTTCAGAGGTGGTAGGCTTGAAACTTTCCAGATCCCAGGCAAAGATTAAAAAAAAACAAAAAAAAACAAGCAATTTCACTACCCAAATTGAGTTGTGCTATAAATCTTCACCACAGTTTTCACCTAAGTGTGTGTACGATTGTATTTAGTATTTCTCTAGGATAATGCACTCTGCATTGATTTAAAAGTTGTGTGTGTTTATGGCCATGTGTTTCTGATTTGGGTTGATGTATGATGTATATTTCCTGGATCACCCTACTTTTTAACGGATGTGTTTCTTCCATTTTTTTTTTTTGTTTTCCTTTTTTAAGATTGATAGATAGCTTGTTAACGAGGTATCAGGCATTGTTTGTTGCTCATAGTCCAGTTTTGACACGGTCCAGAGTTAATCGTGATCAGACATATTGGCTGTCATGCTCTTAAAATGGTTCATTGAGGTTTTTACCCTATATATATATATTACTTTTTAGGACATTTTATCATTCATGCATTCCAATTGTATATGCACACACAAATATGAAATATGTGCATATACACACACACACACACACACACACCTCAATAATAGACACCATTTTGAAAGATTTATTTTCAGAAACAAAATGTCATTTGATGCATTTAAATATTTCTTCTAGTATTTAGCAAACATGCTGTGTGCGGTCTTTAATGATTGAACACATTTGGACACTGTAATAATGAGTAGCGTATGCACAGATGAAAGGGTACTTTAGAGGGTACCCATTTATTTTATATGTGTATGTATACACACACATATGTATATATATATGTATGTATATACATACCTTGACGTGGTGTCTGTGTGAAGATATATATATATATATATATATATACACATATACATATTGGTTTTAGAAGCCTCATATACATTCGACACTTCTAAAATAAGAAAATTTACATATGTGATTGTTGCATACACACACACACACACACACACACACACACACACACACACACACACACACACACAATTGTCATAATTTAGCCATGATGATGATGTGGCAGAAACAATTGAGTGCCAGGAAATAATGTCACTTGGTGATTAGCCATGACTTCTGTGGTCAAGTTTGTCTGTCATCCTTCTGGAGGATCAATTGATTGAGTATACCTATCAAATACTGTGGGTGGGTTCACTCAACTACACCCTCCCCAATTTCTGGCTTTCTTCCATTGTTCGAAATAGTTAGTGTTACTGTTCCTGTGCCCCAGTATGGCCACAGCCAAAGGCTGAAGTCAGCAAATGAATAGTAGCTGGTGGACAACTGCTTTGAGAAAGGCATCAATGATACAACGTCCCCTATTTCTTCCCATAGCATGTAACTCTTGTACTTCATGTCATTATTATTATTATTATTATTATTATTATTATTAATGTCATAGAACAAGAGATAAACTCTCTGACAGTGTTGTCATTGTGAACCAGTTTGAATTGCATAGTTTATTCCTCCCCTGGTTTCCATCTCGTGTTCCTTCTGTCCCCTCTCCTTCAAAAAAAAAAAAAAAAAAAAGCATGAGGGCCTCCTGTGCGTAATAAAAATTAAAAACGAAAAAAAAAAAGTATAAAATAGACCCTTAACCATTGGCAGAGAAACAGTGGGATGTTAGACCTAACCCAAAATGGTTAGTCCCTAACGATAGAATATTGGTCTAAGTGTTTTAGTGTTGTTGTGTTCAAACCCCACCAAGGGTTCAACTTTTGTTTCTGGAGTGGGTTTTCAAGAAAATAAGCTCCACCCTTCTCATACAAAATTAAGGCCTTGTGCCAAAGGGTGAGGTGGATGATGGAATCAGTAGAGGACTACACAAAAAAAATGCATTGTGATATTTTAGTCAGTTATAAGGGGTTCGAAGTTCATAATCTCATTGGGTTTCACTTTGTCCTTCATCCTTTTACAGGGGTCAATGAAATAAGTAGCAGCCTGGTTTTAAGTTGGGGGTCAATTCAATCAACTTCCCCACACTTCGTATGTTATACCTTAACATGAAGTACAATGGTTGACTTCATGGGTTACCTGTTGGGTATCTTACCATTGCTGCGAGGTCATGGGTTCAAACCATACCCAATATCAATGATGACCTTTTGAGGGGTTTTTTGTTTTGTTTTTTTAAAATTAAAATTCTTGTCTAGCTACTCAAGGCATCTATTATTTAAATAAAAGAAAGGCAGTGGGTTGGCACAGTTGGTAGAGCACTGGGGGAAAATACGCCTTGCAACATTTAGTTATGTCATTTTAGGTTCAAATCGCATCAGTCAGATCGACTTTGTCTTGGACTTTAATTATTCTTCTGAGGTCAACGTAATTGTCCCTTTCCCTGTCTCTCTCCCCACCCCAACCCTTCTGAATAGAAATTTTTCTCATTGATTCTCCTCTGCTACTACTATTACTGCAACTATGGAACTGCAAATGGTTTTGAAAAAACTCTTTGTACAAAGTTCTTGTCCCCCAGCATTATTGGCATCACAGCTCCACCTTCTACCCAACTGTACCATAGGCTGCTTTTCCACCATTGGTCAATCAGCACTATCACCTGCTTTTTTTCCTTCCTTCTTGCTACTTCTCTTCTTATCCTCCCTTTTATCTCTCTCTATTATTATTATTATTATTATTATTATTATTATTATTATTATTATTATTATCATCAGTAAGGCAATCGTTAGCACATCAGGCTAAATGCTTAGCAGCATTTCTTCCATCTTAACATTCTGAGTTCAAATTCTACCAAGGTTGGTTTTTGCCTTTTCATCCTTTTGGGGTCAATAAAATAAGTACGAGTTGGACCCTGGGGTCAGTGTAATCAACACATCCCCTACAATGGCTGCCCTTGCAGCAAAATTTGAAACCATTATTATTATTATTATTATCATTAGAAAGGCAGTGAGCTAACAGAATTGTTAGATCAAGGAGAAAATCTATTGTATTTCTTCTGGCTCTTCATGTTCTGAGTTCAAATCCTGCCAAGGACTCTTATTAATTTCTCCTCCCTTAACTAACTGACAAGTCATAGAACAGAGTACAGGCATTATGTACTCTTCCTTTGATGGCTGAAATCTAGAATGATTCTTTGGACTCCTTTTAAGGAATTTATAAATTAGTTATTAACAACTGGAAAATATGTAGAGCAACCAGGTAATCAGCTGTTGTTTAATTGAGGCCGATGAGTGAATTTCTAGATTTTTTTACTCAATGATTTGTTAGGGATTATTGAAAAAATTCCGAATATTCAGTGAATCCCCAAATCAGCCTAATCAACAGAATATCAGAGGTAAAGGATAAGAATATTCACAGCAGCTCTGCATATTTTTAAATCAGCTTATTTATTCTAGCTTGCTTGATACCTCAGCATCAAATTCCAAACAACCCCGCTTTCTCTCACCCTCTCCCCATCCCATCCCGCCTTCATTTCTTATCCAATTTTTGAGCTTTTACGTTAGGTTATATATATCTACAATGGTGTCATTCCAATTTTAACTGTCATTTCGGATTATTATTATTATTAGTTTTCCTTTCTTTCACTTTAATCTGTTATTTTTTTTAATTATCGTTAAATATGGGAACAATAAATTGCATAACACACACACACACACATATATGTAGCTTAGCATGTGTTTACTACAAATAAACTGAAATATAAAAAAAAAAACACAGTAAATTTTAAAATAAAAAATATATGAAGTGGTTTTAATGAAGCCCCTTGCTTCAGAACACAATGTACCACCCAGCCTGAGAATCAAACCCATGATCCAATGATCAGGAATCCAACACCCTAACCACTTCACCACCCACTTTTATGGTTGGATGATTGATAAAATAGCTGTGTACTGGGTGGCGGGGGTGGGGGTTCTATTTATTTAATTAACTTTAACCCCCCTTCTTCATCCCTACACATTTTTTTTCTGATCTTTGTAGCCAATATTTGTTTTAAAGTGTAAAGAAGAAAATAAAAATATGGAGAATTCTTGTATCTCATGATTATCACCCCTTCTCGAGTGGAGCTGGTCTCAATTGCTATTTTGGTAATTATCATACATCCTCTAGAGGCAGAGATAATCTTTATAAGTCAAGAATTTATGTTGTATGGCATTTAATATACCTGTATTTGTTTGTTGGTTAATAGACAAACCACTGGCCATTTCTAAGTTCTTTCTCATAGTTCATTCTATTCTATCTCTCTTTACTTATAGAGTTAATTAGTTTAATTCCTTTTCGTTTTAATTTTTTTTTTTTTTTTTTTTTTTTGGTTCAAAATTTCTTGACTGTTTAACAATAGGACAATTAAATTTGACATTCTTCACCATCATTGCCACTAATACCATTTCCTACTGTCTCTCTATTTCTCTCTCTCTCTCTCTCGTCCTTACTTTCTCCCTCTCTCTTTGTCATTCCTTATATTGGCTCCTGTTGGTGCCTGCCCATCCCTCTTCCCACTCTCTCTCCTCACTCCCACTCCTTCCTCTTATCTTCATTAAATTTACGCACACATAAGACGTATGCATGTATATACATACATACATACAGATATATACGTTTGTACAGGCATACACGCATATATTTATATATGTATACATGCATATATATATATACATATATCTATATATGCATGTGTATACGTATACATATGTATATTTATACGTGCATATGTATACATACATGCACATAAATTGCGAATTTAAGTAAATGGATGAATAGAAGGGATACTGGTAGAAATTGAACCCATGCACTTCTGGTTAACATTCTAAAGTGTGTTCACTTCAACCTCTCTCTTTCTTCCATCCTCTTTATACTCTTCTTTACAGTTGTTTAAATGTGTGTATGTGTGTGTTTATGTATGCCAGTGTGTTAATGTGTGCGTGCATGTGTGTGTGTGTGTGTGTGTTGCATAGTTCTCGTCTGGATTAGTTTGTTTGTTTTTTTTTCATTATATTTCAACATTGTAATTACTTTGACATTATTAATTAGTATTATCATCATTATTAAATCATACCCATCGTTGTTGTTGTTGATATTAAAGATACCATTATTATTATTATTATTATTATTATTATTATTATTATTGAGGCAGTGAGCTGGCAGAATCATTAGCATGCTGGGCAAAATGCTTGGCGGCATTTCGTCCGTCTTCATGTTCTGAGTTCAAATTCTGCTACGGTTAACTTTGCCTTTCATCCTTTTGGAGTCGATAAAATAAATACCAGTCGTGCACTGGGATCAATGTAATCGACTTACCTCACCCCGCCCCCAAATTGCTGGCCTCGTGCCAAAATTTGAAACTATTATTATTATTACTAGGATTATTATTATAACTATTGTTAAATGGTGACTGGATTGGCAGAATTGTTAGAGCATTGGGGAAAAAAAATACTTTGCATTATTTGTTCTGGCTCTTTAGGTTCTGAGTTCAAATCCCGCCAAGGTCAACTTTGCCTTTCATCCTTTCAGGGTTGATAGAACAAAGTACCAGTCATGTACTGGGGTTGATTTAATCAACTGATGCCCTTCCCTTAAATTTGCTGGCCTTGTGCCAAAATTAGAAACAACTATCATTGTTATTATCATCAATATTATTATTATTGTTGTTATTATTATTATTATTATTAGGCAGTGGAGTAGCAGAAAATGGTTAAGGCACTGAACTAAATGCCTGGTAGCATTTGGTTATGTCCTTTATGTTCCATGTTCAATTCCTATGGAAGTACACTTCACTTTCCATTCCCCTCCAGGGGGTATTATTAATAAAACAAATACTGGTAGTAAACAATATTATAAACAAATGTGTTGGCCTTCTGCCTTTGTTGTGTCTACAATTATTATTATTATAAGGATGAGGGTAGTGGATGTCGGAATCAGTGCAGCAATGGATAACCAAATGCCTTGTTCCATTTGGTTCTATTCTGAGTTCAAATCTCTTCGTCCTCTTGGAGGAAAGGTATCAATTAATGGTCTAGAACTGGGGCGAGTGATCAAATCGACTGTTCTCCGCCCTAAAATTTCAGGCCTTGTTGCCTATATTAATGGTAGAATCATCAGTGTTGGTAAAAGAAGAAAAAAAGGTACTTTGCAGTATTTGTACTAACTCCTTAAGTTTTGGGGGGTCAACATTACTTTGCGTCCTTGTAGGATCGATAAAGTAACGTACCAGTTGAGTACCATGGGTCGACTAACTGCCCAACCTTCACAATTGCTGGTTTTGTGCTTAAATCAGAAACATTATTATTATTATTATTATTATTACGGCGGTGAACTAGCAGAATCTTTAGTACTCTGGACAAATTGCTAAGCGGCATTTCGTCCATCTTTACATTCTGAGTTCAAATCCCAGGTGTGGCTTTACCTTTTCTCCTTTTGGAGGGGGTGTCAGTAAGATAGGTACCAGTTAAACACTGGGGTCGATGTGATCAACTCGTCCCTCCACCCCCCACTCCTGCCAAAACTACAGGCTTTGTGCCAGAAGAAAATGATTATGATTATAGCAAACAAGCAGGATGACTAGAGCAATGAATTGAAAGCCTTTGTGGCAATCATCTACATTCTGAATTCCAAAACCCACTGACATCCATTTTGCCTTTCATCCTTTTTGGGGAAGTGTGGTGGGGGTGGTTTGAGTTGATAAAATAAAGGACCAGTCTTGTACTGGGGGTAGTCAATTGACTATATATATATATATATATATATATATATATATATATATATATATATATACCTTAACTCCTCCTCTACCCTCCCAAAATTACAAAAAGAAACAATTGAGTCCTCATGCCTACGTTCAAACTCATTCATTAACTTTATTTTTAACCTTTCTGTAATTGTTTTCACCTGCTTCTCTCTCGTCTTCCCCCACCCCGTTATCAATGTACATCACCTGCCCCCCCTCCTTTTTTTTTTCTTGTTAAATCCCTTCTATATGAAACTTGTTGTTTTACTCTTCCTCTTTCACCTTCCACTTGTTCAACAAACCAACACACACATACACGTACACATACATTACATGCTCACACATACATTACATGCTCACACATACATACATACATACATACATACATACACACAAATTTAATTTTAAAAAAAAATTAAGCAAAGCAAAAAAAAAAAACATATATATATATATCTACAAAGTATTTCATTCTTGAATGAAAGTGCTGTACAGTTGAATATAGAGACCAAAAAAAAATAACAAACAAACAAAAAATAATAATGATGATAATAATAATAATAACAAACAATATGAAACTTGAAAGAAAAAAAAATATATATGAAAGAAAAAAAGATGGAAAAAAAGAAAAAAAAACGTTTTTTAATTAAATTTCTTCTGAACCAAAAACAATGCATGGTGTCCATAGTTTGTGGTTTTACTTGAGTTTGTTGTTGTTTTTTACCTCTTAATCTTTTTTTATTTCTCTTGTTTCCTTTATATATACATACATATATACATATGTCTATATATATACACACACTCACATGTATAAATGCGTACACACAAAAAATATAATGTACATACATACATAGACATACATACATATATATATATGTATATATATATGTGTGTGTATGCAAGCACACACACACACACACGCACGCAGCCATGATGGAAATCCCACACGTGTGTGTATATATATGTATATATATATATGTATGTATAGATATGAATATGTACAACTTCGTTTTTTAACCCTTCGTTTCTGTAGAAATATAGTGCTGTTCTTACTTTTCGTTCTTTTTTAAAACGTGTGAGTCTTCACTTATCCTTTGCTGTTATTCACACCTCCACTGTTACCCCTCGCTCCCCACCTACTTGTTATAACTCCTATCTATTTATCTATATATATTTACACAAAGTATATATATATATATATATATATATATATACATACATATATGTATGTATATGTGTGTATTCCTTCGATAGTCTCTCCCCCCTTTTGGCCCCTTCTCGTTTCGTCTTCTAAACTCTGTTCTTATTTGGAACTCCCAATCTTGCATGCATATCTCAACGTTGCTGGGTCTATCTATGTATATATGTGTGTATATATGTATATATATGTGTATATATACACATACATACACACATGCACAAACACACACATATCTCCCTCCTCCTATTACAACTAATTTTAACTCTGCAGATACTGATTTTTGTTCTTTTTTTTTTGTATATTCTTAAAATGAAGTTATTAGGGGGTCACTTAAAAAAAAGTACTAGGGTAGCCCTAAAATCAGTATGATAGACTACGGTGAAGGCACATGGATCAGTGGTTTGAGTGTTTGGTTCGTGATCGCAAGGTTGTGATTTCAGTTCCCAGAGGGACACTGCGTCCTTGAGCAAGACATTCGGCTCCAGTTAACTCAGCTTGCTAAAATAAATAAATAGCTGTATTTCAAAAAGGCCAACCTTGTCTCATTCTGTGTCATGCTGAATATCTCCGAGAAGGGTTACACATGTCTGTGGAGTGCTCAGCCACTTGCACATTAATTTCACAAACAGGCTGTTCTGTTGATCAGATCACCTGAAATTCATGTTGTAACTGGAGTGCCAGGTATGACTGACCATGCACTTCCCCACCGACTCTCTTCACCTCACCACCACCAAACTGCGTGGCTTTCTATCTGTCTATCTTACAAAGATATTGTAAGTATCATAATTTGGCAGGTTTTGGTAGAGCTGTGGGCCAAATTCTATATGGCATTAAGCTACGTCCCTTTTTACAGTTTAAGTTCACATTCAACCAAAGCTGATTTTATGATAAAGCAATAGAGACATAGTCTTTGAAGAATGATAATGATAACTGTTGGGTATTGATTGTGAATACAAGTGGCCAAAATGGGGGTCCACTAAAAGACCCCTGCAGGGTTCATAGCTCTGAGATCTCCCAGATTGAACCTCCACTTCTCAGCGTTGAGAGGTCACCGCAATGCGAGTACCACAAATTTTTTTTTAAGCTGAGCTAACTGGAGACCATGGAGTAGACCAAGAACGAAGTCCATAGTCTCAGTTGATCACATTTGGGGAGGCCAGCCAGAAAGTGTATTGACAGTCGCTTCGGGTAGGGCCCAACAGGTGAGGTGCCTGGGGATTCTACTCCCACTGACCCTTCCAAGTACAGTAAGTGATGAAGGGAGTTGAATGGATGATAATGACTGTGTTCCTTCTGAATACTGTGGGGTCCTGTGCCAATGATGACAAAATGAGTAGTGGGGCACATATTAGCAGAATCGGTGGAGCAATAGACTGTTCCTTGGCGCATTCCATTGTGACCTTTCTGGTCTTTGCTCAAATCCTGCAAAGCTCAACTTTGTCTTTTTGAGGTTGATAAAATAATGAACCAGTCATATGCTGGGGGACATTTTTACTTTCAACTATGCTGTACCCTCCTCACCAAATGCATGGGTTTAATGTCAGTGTTAGCGAACATATTATTATTATTATTACTTTCCATTTATTTATCTTTTTATATATTTCCCTCTCATTTGTTTTGTTGTTAATGTTGTTGTTTGTAAACAAAAGGGAGGTAAATGTGGAAAATAAAATGGAAGGTCCTAAACAAATTTAGCTTAAATTTTGATCAGTTGAAACATGTTTTAAAAGTACTTCTCTGTGCATCCCATTATCTCTTTCTCTCTCTCTCTCTAAATATATATATATCTAATTCTCTCTTTTTCTCACTCTCTCTCCTTACCTAGCACTGTACCAAAAGTTTCTCTTCTCCTTCCAAAATAAGATAAAACTTAAGAACAGACAAATAATCATTAATTAACACCTCCAATTTAAAACTGGACAAATATATTTCCTAAATAATTTCACTTAAATTCTCGATTATTAATTTTTCATTTCAAGTGCTTCTAACAACTGCACGCAACTTTTAACCATTTTCTTTTTCAAATTCTTTCTTTCCGTTAAGTATTTAAAAAAAATTTTTTTTTAGCATTTTGAAACGGTGTGTGTGTGTGTTTATTTTCTTATCTTTTTTTTTTTTTAATTTCCTTCATTTATTTTTAATTACTTGCATGCATCTTATGTCTTTCCTAGTGGTTTTGTTTTTCCTTGGTCCCGTCTGTCTTTGTAATGGCAACTAGGTCATTGAATAATTAACAACTTCAAATTTATTTAACAAAAAAAAAAAAACCTAAACAAACATGGATAAAAAAAACCGAAAATAATCAGATTCATGTCATTTCACTTTTTCTTCATCACTCATTTGTTTAGTCATTCATTAGTTCACTTGTGCATTCATTCGCTCTTCGCTCTCCTTCATGCAAACCTTTTGCCTTTCCCTCCCTTTCGCCTTTGTTCAGCCCTCCTATCTCCCCCCTCCCCCCTTGCTTTCATTCGGTTATCATAGTTGTCATCCTCCTCCTCCTTCTCCCCCTCTCTTCTCACTAGTTCCTCCCATCTTAGTCTTTCAGTCCTGCTTGTCTGATTCTTTCTTGGTCATTCATTCATTGTTCCAACTATTTTCTTCATACCATGCTTCCTTCATCCCCCTTTTGAATCTCTGACAACTACCTTACTACTGAACAATTTCGTATTGAAATTAGGGGTCAACTCGCACGATGTAGGGTCGAAAAGTTTAGCAGAGTTGTCACTTGCTTCCGAATACGACCAGGTAGCTAAGTGTTTAAGGTGCCTTTGTAAGTCACAGCAGTAGAACATGAAGGATGTAATGTCTAGAGAGAGAAGAGGTTACACCAGCATTAGTGTGGTACTCCTTTACAGCTAAGTAGACTGGAACAGCATGGAACCTATTTTGTTCAAGAACACAACATGCCGGTCTGTTCAGGAATTGAACCTCTAACAGTAATCCTGTTTATTTGAAGACTGGGTAGGTTGCAAGCTCTTGGTAACCTTACTATTAGTAGTTGGCATTAGGAAGGGCATCTGACCAGAAACCATGTCAAAGCAGACATTGGAGCTTGGCACAGCCATTTTGGCTCCTTGGTGCCTGTCGAACCATCCAACCCATGCCAACATGGAAAAAAAGACATTTAATGATGAAGATAATGTATATATGTAAAAGATGTTTTTTATATCAAAATATGTTACAATTGTTTCATCAAATTCCTAGTCTTCTCTCTCTTTTATGTGGTAATACGTCAGTCGGTCAGTACGTATATATAATATACATAGACATGTGCATTTGTTTTGTGTGACCATAAGTTAGATGTTCTCCATTTTGTCTCATGTAAGCAGAACTCTGTATAAAAGATTTAGGACTACAGTTCTTAAACTGACAAATCCAAGGCCACCCTCCACTACCAGTGCTATGAGAGGATAAATATTAATGAAATTTTGGGGTAGCTGTCGCCGGTCTTAAATAATGAGATGGTGAGAGATTTTGCTTCCATATATGACTTCTTATTCGAAGATGTTTGACAAGATTAAACAATTGGAAACCATGTTGAAAATATTATTAAACGTGGTGAAGGTATGACTCTGTGGTTAAGAGATTACTTTGCAACCACATGGTTTCTGGTTCAGTCCTACTGCATGGCACCTTGGGCAAAGGTCTTCTACTGAAGACCATGGCTGACCAACACCTTTTGAGTGAATATGATAGACAGAAACTGTGTGGAAGCCTACTGCATGTGTGTGTATGTATAGCTAATGTTTATGCCCACCCACAAACCATTGTTTGATAGCTGGTGTTGGTTTGTTTACATCTTCGCAGCTTAGTTCGGCAAAAGAGACCGATAGATGAAGTACCATCAATTTCTTCAACTAAACTCTTCACGGCAGTGCCCCCAGCATGGCCACAGTCCAATTGACTGAAACAAGTAAAAGATAAAAGATGGCAGTTTGTCTCATTTCAATCTTTACAACTCCCCCATCTTCCTAAGAGAAAGGCTTATCGAAATACAATATTTCTGTGTCTGCTCATCATTTGTCCCCCTGCCCTTGATCCTGTTATCGGCCCCCTTGGAACATCACACTCTTCTATAGAATTCCTTCTTGTACAAACCTTAGTAACAAAACCAAAACACAACAAAAACCAAATACACAAATACAAAAACATTTCTATTTGCTAAGTTTAACCCTTATTGAGTTCTTCTGTTCTCACAATGTAACTACAGCTATTCCAATCTTAGGGTTAATTCAAACACTTTATATCCCTGTTATCTGCTTCTCTTTCAATCATCTATGGCCCTATCTTCCCCTGGGTAAGAATAAATCCTATCAGTTATGGCCTTGTCTAAAAATATTTGTGGTTTTGAGTCAATCTAAGAGATCAAGTTTTCACCTTTAGACAGTGTGAAGGACCACAATAAGCCAGACCAGAGGTACCCTGCATCTGCAGGCCACAATTGTCCAGAATCTGACTGTAAACAAGGTCTTTTCAGGAGGTGAAGTGACCTTCCTGTTTTCATTAGAAACCGCATAGGGGTGTAGTTCCCTCTTGAAAGATGAAAGGGGTGAATTGTTGGTGTCCTTCTGCCAGGGAAGACAAGATAGATTTACTAGTAATTTATTATTACCACTTGACATGGGGGTGGGTGAAACCCCCTTTATTGTTTTTTTTCTTTAATGCAGGATTTTGAAAGGGATAGGTACATACACACCTTGGCTACATTTTTTGTTTTAACGAATGACAATTAAGAATATAGTCAGGAATTAACACAATTCAGTGTCAGCTGGGTGGACAGGGGTACATGAAGATGGACAAGGGATACATGTGGCTCCATTTGTGGAGTTTCTTGTTTAAAAACATGATAACCCTTCTTCCCAGTGTTGCACAACAACTGAGCTTCACTTTTAAGGTATGGCAGTGTCCTGTTGACAAAGAGTTAATTGCAGGTGTTTTCATTTCATATCCAGTCCACTCAACATCCTACCCAGTTAATTACTAACAGTTCTATCTGCTTTTTTTTTTTTTTTTTTTGTGTGTGAGCACCATAAATCTATGGTGAGCTCCTGGCATCTTTTCCCAGTTGTAGTGATTTCCGTTCACTGATCTCATCACATCACATGAACATCAAAATCTCAGTGCCACTCTGCTGTAAATTTTAGCCTCTGTCCTAATGGAAGAACTCCTTATTCCTGCTGCTCCTTAAACAAGGTTTATCTTTCAACTAGTCAGGCTGTTAGGGATGCCATTTGTCCTTCTTTATTACATCTTTTAATTTATATTTCAGTGTTTTTGCTCTTGTCGTTTTTTTTATCATACTTAAGGGGTCCGGTCTTTGTAATTTTCATGCAAGTATATCGACAGGTATTAAGTGGATGTCAGTCATATTTTACAGTGCATGGATGTGTTTCAGAAATTTAAATTTTATAAGCATTATAACAGTGTAATAGAAATGAATTCTGTAAAGGAGATTTTCATTTGGTCTTTTTTAATCGGCTGAAACCTGTACAATAGTGCATGATGAAGAGAGAAAGCTATTATTTAATCAGCAGAGGGTTATTGTTACTGTTGTTAGTATCTAATTGATAAATCTGACCCCCCCCCCCCCAAAGATCTTTCTGAAGACTAGAGAAACCTACTACACATAATTGCTTCATGGTTCTCAATAAGTATAGGCAAGGTGCCCTGGCATGTCTACAGATAGATGTTGGACATCTGTGGCCTGCAAACTAAGTCTTTGAGGGTTGAGGAGGGCCCGTTGAACCAAATTTTTTATGGCTGGATGCCCTTCCTGTCACCAACTCTCACCTGTTTCCAAGCAAAGTAATATTTTCCCACTGACTGGACATGTTTTCATAGAAATATGAAGGTGTCCATTTATATCTGTCATGCCATGTGATGACAAGGACACACACACGTGACAGGCTCCTTTTAGTTTCCATTAACCAAACCAGTTCATAAAGTTTTGGTTAGTCTGGGATGAAAGCAGAAGACATTTGTCCAGAACCAGAAAGCTCATAACTATTTCCAGAATTATCCAAGTGTGGAAAACTCAGCCTCCATATAAAGACAATTCTGACTACAGTGACTCTGTTAAAGAATAAGAGTAGAGAAATGGCATTCTAGATTTAAAACTGGTGGTTTAACAGCTCTTCTAGTCCTTGCAGGTCGGGTAGGGATATAAATCCACTCTGGTACACTGTCAGTTGCTACATCTTTTTAGTATTAATTCTGTTAATGGCTCTGAATGCTTAGAAGTAACTTCATTCAACAACTAGAGTAGGGGGTCAGTTTTGTCATTTCTTAGATGTACTGGTTTCTAATTTTTTGATTTCAGTGTTTAGTACTAGAAGGAATACTAATAAACATACCCGTTTGATTGTTATCGTTGTGTATTTGGAGGTTGATTTTTGTGTTTTCTACTTCTGGTATTGATATAAGGCAATGTAGAAAGTTGGTTATCTCCCTTCTTAATCTGCTCTCATAATTAAAACAATATACATACATACTAATTTTCAATTCCATAAATAAATAAAATTTAAATATATATATCCATATATAGATAGTAAAATAAATTATAATGCCAGTTAAACTTTGGTACAGTGAAATTTAAGGATTAAGATCTTTTTCTTTCTTTATCATAAATCCTTTCTCTCTCTTTCTCTTTCTCTCTCTCTCTCTCTCTCTCTCTGTATATCTTATTTGTCCTTAATTTGTGATGCTCTATGAGCCACAGAATTTTATTAAAATACGCAACGTTGAGATATACAAACTATATATTTGTAAATGAAAGTCCGTCCCTTCCTCCTCCTCCCCTCAAAAATACATAAATTGTCCTGAAATTAAGTTTTTTTTTTTTTCCCCCTGGTTAAAAGTTGGAAATATTTAGATTTATCAAATAATGGTCTATGTTATAGATTGATTAAAAGATGGCTTAAAGTAGCAAATAGACCAGGAGTGATTCCCTGTCACTTGACAACATTAAAAAGTTAAGACTCACACATTTAAAAGAGAAACTTAGGGAATACAAACCAAAAGTTTGTTCTCCATTGTGACCAGCAAAGCTTGATCTCTGGGGTGTGTCACCAGAAGCTTGGGTCACCAGTTTGGCCATCAAGCTTGGTCTCTAGTGTGTCCACCAAAGCTTGGTATCAAAGGCCAACAAGTTTGGCCTCCAGCATGGCCTTCAAGTTTAAGGTTTTGAACAATAAAGTTGATTTGTATGTTTTTACTGTTCAAGTGCATATGCACTGCGTTTTACTGTTTGGGTGCATACGTAAAATACATGAAGCGTGTGTGTGTGTGTGTGTGAGAGAGAGTGTGTGGAAATTCTATTGAAATTTAATCTTTTATTATCCTAATCAACGTGGGATCTGTGTTTTAATTACTTTGACACCATTCAACGATGACGGCTGGAATAAAATGTAAGAATTTTGGAGAAGAAAAAAGATGGAAAGAAAACACAAGGTGTCCATAAGTAAGGAAATCTTAAAGAGACTAAATGACAAGATTTTCTCCCGCAACTTATATCCATATACGCACATACACTAAAAATAATTAAGAAAAATGTTTGCTTACCTTTAGATGTGTCTATATAAAACGGATAATCTTTTGTGGCGCATGCAGCATATATATATATTCTAGAAACGAAATTTTGGAAAAGAAAAAAAATGAAAAAAGCATCACCGAGAAAAAAGAAAAAAAAAAAAAAAAAGGTCCAATAAAGCAGATTCAGGCACCAAAAAAAAACTCTCTCTTTTATATAAATGCCTTCAAAGAAGATAATCTTTTTGTCTATTCGATATCAGATCTGACTTCTTTAACCCCCCTCTCCTCTCTAGAGTAAGTATATCTCCCTAAAATTTGTCAAGGGGTCAGTTTTTCTTACGCCATAGGGATGTAAAAAAAAAATAATAAAATGTTGCCATCTGCCCTCGAACAAACACGAGAAGGGACTTTTTGGCATCTGGATTTTCTAGGTGAGACAGTTTATTTTAACTTTTATATATATATATATATATATATATATATATATATGCATTGCATTGCATTTCAACACTTTTATTTATTTAAATCTTTTTTTTTCTTAATTTCTTTATCTTATCTTCATCTCTTTTAGCACGTTACTTCAATTTTATTTCAAGTATCTTGGTTATCATTATTATCGTTATTTATCGTTATTATTATTATTATTATATTTATTGCATTTTTCATTTCTTTGATGATTTATTCAGTGTCCATTCTTCATTACTCACATTTTTTATTCTCCTCTCACTCATTCTTTCATGTATTTTAACATCGCTTATTTTTTATCTTCTTATTCATTTTCATTCAATTATGTTTTTTGCTAGAATTGATTTTTGGACTTTGCTTTCATTATACATAAATACATACATATATTTAATGTATATTCTATATGTGTATATATGTATAATATGCTTATTGTTCGTCAGTTACCTCTTTGTTTGCACAGTTTAGTTTCTCTCACACATGGCATTTGAAATCACATTGCAAATTCTTGATCTGAAGTTCACGACCAAAGATACAAGCATAAAACTAACCCCCTCCCCCCCCAATCAGCCCTTCTTCCTCTTATTATTAACCCATGGGGGGGGGAGGAACGTTTGCCATTATGTAGTTAGCCTTCCTTTCTATCTGTATCCATTACGAGATTGACCCGAGCTAGATAATAGCAGCAAAATCTTCCTTTAAATTGCAAGCTACCATCTTCAAAGGAAAGATGCAACAGTCACTGTAGTCCAAGGTAAACCCATCTCAAAAGACAAGATGGTCACTTCTGGAAATCTTTTTTTTGACCACAGGTCTGTTCAGTTGGGGCTGACTCAACAAAATAGCTATATATATATATATATATATATATATATATACACACACACACCCAGCATATATATGAAACAGGTGCACCCTGTTGATATAGCTGTAGAATTTAGTTCTGTGTGAGTTCCTGTCACTTCCAGCTTATTTACACACAGTCTCTGTCCCTCCCTTACCACACTTATACCATCGGCTCTCTCTCTCCTTCTGGGATGATTCTTTTACTATCACCTCCCCTGCTATTTCTCTCAAGCCCACTATTTTGTGACTCTCTCTCTTCCTCTATATAACCACATATACACTATCGATGTCGGTGGAGTAACTATTCGTATTTCTTCATGTTCATATTTTTGCAATCAACGCTCTGATCCCTTAATTCCGTCTATTCTTCCTCTAAAAGGTTAATCCTTTTGATACCAACCTTCGCAAAACTGCCCTCTGCTTCTATGGTACAAACTCTGTTTTAAACTGATCCAAGTTAGAAGTTCCCCATAAAACTACGAAACATCAGCTTTTAATAACTACAAAGCTATTTCTTTATATTCTTCATTATTTTCGAATTCAGTTCAAGTTTCACAATTTATTCAGTGTAGTTTTCAACAGAAATGAGGTTCCAAAAATGGTTAAATTCTATTGATTAGACTGTCTAACCTAGCACAGACTCTGCCATCAATGAATTATTTCGTCTCGCAAAGAGCCAAGCCATCTAACCCCTTTATTCATTTATCACTCAATGCCCTTCACTTTGCTTCAGAAGATATCACCCAAAGATCTCATTTCTAACCTAAGATGTCTTTTGATTTTTTTCTCAGCTTAGTAAACTTCATTGAGTCCATTTTATATATATATATATATATATATATATACATATATATAATTTTTCTCGTAAAAATTCTTTCCCCACTTTCCTCTTCACTTCCTTATCATCTGCTTATATATAATATATACTAAATGATATATTAAATGTGCATTATATAAAATGTATAATGCATACTTTATATCTCCTTTAAATATATATTATATTACATTGTATTCTATAATTTATATTACATATGTATTATATAAATATATCTGACATCTCCACATCCATTCTACCTCATTACATATATTCTTTCTCTCTCTCTGTCTCCATATATACCCAACATGTCATAACTGCATGTCGTTCTATTATTAAAGCTTTTTTTTTTTCTCTTTTGTTTTACTCGTTTTGTATATTTTAACTGTTTATATGTTATTTAAATTGCTTTTTATTCTGTTATTGATGTTTTTTTAATTTTTTTTTTTTGCATTTTTGATCCAAGATTTTTTTTTACAATTTATTGCATTCTGTTCAATTCCATCATTCATTCATTATCATTGTGCTACCTATGAGTTATACAAGTAGTTTCATATCTACCTCGAAATAACAGCTAATAATTAATGTGATACTTAAAACTTAATTTGAATGTGTTGTCTGTCTATATCTCTTTCTCTCTCTTTCTCTCTCTCTCTCTCTCTCTTTTTCTCTCTCTGGTTCCTTAAAACAGTATTAACTCCAAATTTGTGTTAATACCAGAATTAGAATCAATTACTAATTCAGTGGTTTTGTTGAACTGGGTCTGCTGCAGGTGACCGAGTAGGTGAAGGGTACAAGTCCCCTAGCCTAAGAGTGCAGCTATTACATTTCAGGCCACCACCAATTAATTGTTGGGGACTGCAGTCAAAAAACTTAACTCTCAATTGTCACCTGGCTGAAACTGGGTACCTGGGTGGAGTTGAGGCCACCTGATTAGTCTAATGACTCACAGCTCTGTAAAAGTGCCTAATATTATCTAGGAGAGTTGAGTTGATGGCCCTAGTGTAGGAGTCAGTAACAAGTTGGCCACAACCCATAAAGTAGGTCATCCAAGTGTTCTCTGTAGGCCTCAGACATTTTTCCAAAACAATTTTAATATCTATGTATGAACCATTGAGTAGTTGATGGTTTTTAGGTCTTTTGTGCCACAATTTAATTTTTGTATATATTTATATATGTTATAAGCATTACCTGTGATGGGGTCAATAGCTCTTTTTAATCTCGTCAAGAGTGTGGCAACCTCCCTAATGCTTTTGCCATGAAAAGCTGCATCCAGTACACTTTATAAAGTGGTTGGTGTTGGGAAGGGTATCCAGCCATAGACACCTGGCAAAAAATGCAGATTGAATGAGATATGGTCTCTGACCCATCAAAAAGCATAGTGATGGGCATCTAACCCATGCCAGCATGGAAAACAGACATAAAACAGTGATGATGAGGTACAGTGCAGCCTCAGGTAAATGTAATAAATAAATAAAAATCGGCTGTAAAAGAAGTTGAGTCCTGCTTCAGAACAATCAATTCTACTTCATCATCATAAATGTCTGTTTCCTTTGTCAGGATTTTTGGTCAAATCACACGCCTCAATGTGAAGCAGCTTGTCAAACCAAATCCACAAGACTACATATGTTTGACTTTGAGAAAGGCATGAAGGTCACACATGCTCTTCATTTCTATTCCTTGCAAAAATTTGGACCTTTTCCCAATGACAGTAATCTTTTGTAGATCAGTAAGAGTGGCAGTTATGTAATTTTATGCTCTGAGTTCAAATCAAGCTGAGGTCAACTTTGCCCTTCATTCTCTTAGTGAGTTTACAAAATAAACTATCAGCGAAGTACTGCAAGATGATTTAATCAACAAAACCCCCACCACCCACAAAATGTGTAGCATTGTACCTATGTTAGTTATTATTATTATTATTATTATTACTATTACTATTAGTGGTAGTTTTATCATTTTGTTAGATTTTGGTAAGTTTCTTTGTCTATTTTCTTATTTTATCTCTTCTTTTTTGCTTGTTATGTTATTTTTATATGTTTCTTTTCAGGTTATTTATATATATATATAATATATATATATATATATATATACATATTTATATACATTTAATATATATGTATATAATATTTTTTCTTTGTTTTTCTATCTCAAATTGCTTTACAATGCATAATATTTACAGAAAGATTTACTTGTATTTTCTGATGTACTATGTTTGCAATGCTCTCAAAATTCATCAAAAAAACAGTTAATAGCAGTGTCTGCTATTTTGGCATCAATGTCTCTCTTTTTTCCCACTCTCCCACTCTCTCTTTTTCTATTTCTTTCCCTCTTTCTCTCTCTGGTTGTTCAATTTAAATTTTTTTTTTAATAATTGTTTCTATAATATATTTTTAATTTTTATTAATTTTTGTCTTTTACTACATCCTTGAATGCATTTTTTTCTCTTTGTCTTGTTTTGTTTATTGATTTTTTTTTTGCTCTTTTAATACTTCACAAGTAAAAAAAAAAAAAAAAAAAAAAAAAAAAAAATTATAATAATCACACTTTGCATGACTTGAACCTTCGTCTAAATTCTAAACAGCCAAAAAAATACACTCAGCCTCATTCATTAATAATTAATTGGCTAACAACCAACCCATTAGCATTTAAACATTGGGACCAAATATCCTATTTGTTTTATGTTCAAACTGGCCAGATCCAACCTTTCACACTTACCCTACGATAACATCAAAAGCTCAAAGCTATGAGATAATGAATGAGTAGTTCAAAAGAATATGAATACATAAACATTACATTTGGCAGGACAATTTGAATGCCAAACGGTTAGAACACGGGGCAGTTGTTTGGTAGGAGGGGTAGACAAATGCCATGTGTAATATTTTAGTTACTCGCTCTCTCTATCTCCACATTCTGATTTCAAATCTCATCTGCATTTTACAACCATCCAGGGCCTTTAGAATACTGGTGGTGGTGGTCGTGGTGATATTGGATGTGAGGGGGGATTTAAATGGCTCTTTCTACTTTCCACCCTTAAGTATTTATTACTTTGTACCATTGTTAGAAATTGATATTTTAATCTTTCTAAGGCAGCGAGCTGGTGAAATCATTATCACACTGGACAAAGTGCTTCACATTCAGAGTTCAAATTCCGCCAAGGTCGACTTTGTCTGTAATCCTTTCAGGGCTGATGGAACAGGTACCAGTGAAACACTAAGGTCACTATAATCAATTAGCACCCTCCCCAAGAATTTCAGGCCTTGTGCTTATAGTAGAGAATATTTTTAATCTTTCTTATACTAAATACATGGTTATTTTAACATCTACTTTTCCATGTTGGCATGGGTCAGGCTGGATGCCAAATACTCACTAGTCTCCAACCAAGATATTTCCTTCCTATTGCTTTGAATGCCATCAACATTGCTTGTATAATGGCGATGTTTATTCACAAGTAGCATTAGGCTTCAGTTTCTGTCTAACGAATCCACCCACAAGGTTTTGGTCAGTCCAAGGTGACCCACAGTGGAGTGGAGTCAGGTTGTGGCTTAGTGGTTAGTATGTTGGATTCATGATTGTAAGATTGTGGTTTCAATTCCTGGACCAGGCAATGTGTTGCGTTCTTGAGCAAAACACTTCATGTCATGTTTCTCCAATCCACTCAGCTGGCAAAAATGAGAAATCCTGCAACAGACTGGTGTCCCGTCCGGGTGGCGAATATATGAAACCATGGAAACCAGTCCTTATGAGTCAGTATTATTATGAGAAGGTAACTAACTAATTAGCCCATAGTGGGACTCAATCCAAGCCCAAGTAATTTAGAAACAAACTTCTGAACCACACAGACATACCTATACATTAATACTATAATGCAAATCAGAATCATCTTTTGAGTATTGCAGGAGGGAATGCATGTGTGTCCCTTTTGTACTGAAATGGTTAAAAGAAGAGGGGAAAATCTGAAGTTGAGTTTCAATGGATTATAAGTATCCTGCCACCCTTTTTAACTTTTTTCTTTTCATTGTTTTGTCTCTTTAATATATTGCTTGTTTGCCTTCGTTGGTTTGTTTTAAAGCTTTTATTTGTCACTACCTTCAGAAAGCTTGCAATAGCATGGCATTATTTACTGTTACAATATTTTTATAATTATTTATTATATATGTATAAATGGGAGATTCCTTTTTGAGATTTAATATGAATAGTCACTATTGTAAACATAACTGTAGTATATTAAATCAGCAAAAAGAAACCAGTACCAACATTCCAATGTGGTATACTTGAATAATTGTGAAGATCTCTTCACATGAAACCATTGGTTGCCTTGTTAACAAATGTGTATATATATATATATATATATATATATATATATATATATATTCTATTGCAAACATTATTGTAACAGCTGTCTAATAGGTTAGCATCAATTTTGACAAGGTGCAATGTTAAATCTTCTTAAATACTAAAATAAAATTTAAGTCAACTGTGCCCTCAAACTAAATATAACTAATCTCCAGATATTAAAGTTTATAGGACCATTTTAAATTGTGCAATACACTGTCATAAGTAATCAGCTTCATTAATAAATCCTTTTTAGATAAGAATAAAAAATGTTTAAAAACCATGTACGTATGCACACACACACACACACACACACACACACACACACACACACACACACACACACACACACACACACACACACACACACACACACACACACACACACACACACACATGAAATCTAATGTTTGGGTTTATTAATTAGGATAATATAATTAGACTAAATATGATTATGAGGATAACTCTAAAATGATGTTTAAATTTATTCTATTAGTTGTGTGTGTATTGTTCGTTAGAATTAATGACGCACACACACATACAAAATTAATAGGATTTAGTTGTTTCTTCCATAACTACCCTTGTGTTACTGTATTTTGATTGAAATAATTAATACCTTACTTTTGTTTCAATTAATTTTTTTTTTTAAATAATCAAAAATTTACTAAAAGAACTCTGTCGTTACTAAACTATCACTTAGAACATAAATTAGCTTGAAATCTTGATGGAAAGTTCTAGGTCACTTTAAAACAGCAAGTTTGAACCAGGGGCAATCTTAGACAGGTTGATATCAAAAGAGGTGGTCCCAGATGGATTTGTATCAAGAGTTATAAAGTTAAAACTTCTCAGTCAACATTCCCTTTGCGGGGCAGTGGCAATGAAATTTTGTTCTTTGATACAGAAATTTCAAAGTTAAGGCTTCCTTGTTATGCTACTAATATTTATTATTATTATTGTTTTAGGAGTGAAGGCCATGGGCCTGGCGATATCATTAACATGTCAGACGGAAATGCTTAATGGCATTTTGTCCGTCTTTACATTCCGAGTTCAAATTTCGCCGAGGTCAACTTTGCCTTTCATCATTTCAGGGGGGGTCAGTAAAATGAGTACCGGTCAAGTACTGGGGGTCAATGTAATCGACCAACTCCCTTCAAAAACTGCAGGCCCTGTGCCAAAATTTGAAACCATTATTTTAGGAGTGAGTCACAAACCAATACACCATAGGCCCATATATCTGTATTTATAATTATGTTTATGATATATTAATAATATAACATAACCTCTCTGTAGATATTGTATGTGGTTATCCAAAGTCAACACATGGGTAAGTACCATTTCCTCCCCTGCCGCACTTAGAGAAATCACATTTTGGACTGCAGAAGTCGGTTATTAATTTATTTTAACATTTTTTTTTTTTCCTTTATAACTAAGGATTGATTTAAGGGCTACAGGATAATAGAGGAGGGTAGTAAAATAATTAGTGGGGGTGGGTGGATTTTATATAGTGTCCTTTTCATGTGTTTTCGTGGTTTTTTTTTTTTTCTTTTTAATTCCCTGGCTTTTAATCCATAATCCCTCTTCTCCTCCACTCCTCCTCCTACGTGTTATAACTCTTCCCATTTGCTACTGACTCACTTCCCACTTGGCACCACCCTCTCAGGTTGTGATTTATTTTCCCCCCCTCTAGTTACCACCACCACAAGTAACCCTTACTACCACCACCACCACTACTTCTAGTAGTATAACTCCTCCTTACCTACCTATTTACTTATTCTCCTCCTACTCCCTCAACACCCTGTTTGTTTGGTTTTTCAAATATCTTTTTTCCAATACTAAGTTTTTCAACCAATTCTCTTTTTGTTCTTTTCATTTTTGTTTGGTTCTTTCCCTCTCTCTCTCTCTCTTTGTCTTCTCCCTCTATAACAGGCATGGGCAACCTCTTTCAAGAAGTGAACCACATGACACATGTGCCTCCTCATCAGGTGTGCCATGCGGACAGTCCCATAGGTTCCCCATGACTGGTCTATAACTTTCTCCTCTGTGTTCACGGAGCAGGACAATTGTTTCCAGTTGAGGTAGGTTTGATAGCAAATGGGTTAAACATGTTGTAATCTCCCCTTGGACGGTAATAGCTTTATCAAATTTGGTATTTGTTTCTGATTGATTGGTCAGCAGAAATATATACCTAAACAAGAGCACTCAGAGATTGCAAACCTCTGCCAAGGCAACAGTAACATCCTCTCAATGATTAGCCAGAGATGTTTTTTAAAATGAGAATATCTGAAATTTGACTGCTCTCAGAAACAAGAATACTAAAAATGAACCTGACCTCAAAAATTAACTAAAAAAAAAACGAGCAAGGTAATCCAGAATCCTTGGCCAGTACCGGATTGATCCCAAAATCTAATCAGTTCGTGCCAGTCACAAGGCTAAACATCCCTGAAAGTTTCGTCCGAATCCATCCAGCGGTTCTTGAGGTATCTTGTCCATGGACAAACAAACAAATCCGACTGGAAACAATATCTCGGTCTTCGCTAAGGCGGAGATAAAGATGAGAAACTATAGCCAAAGACAAAGACTTGATGTTTGGGATGAGTTTTAACCGGACACCAAGCTTGCAACTCAGTTACTTGTGTTTACTGGGTTGGTTTGCTTCTAACTTCCAGTTTCACAACGTTTCATCAACCATGTCAAATAGTCATGGAGTCTTGTGTTCAATCAACATAATTGCTGATTTCTTAGATTTTCAAAATTCCAGAAAGCCAACAAACTATATGTCAAAGTTATCAAAGACCGGACATGGCTTGGAGTTTGATACAATGTGATGGGT
Source organism: Octopus bimaculoides (assembly GCF_046866305.1). Taxonomy (NCBI): domain Eukaryota; kingdom Metazoa; phylum Mollusca; class Cephalopoda; order Octopoda; family Octopodidae; genus Octopus; species Octopus bimaculoides. Next base: position 31,847,590 of record NC_142951.1, on the reverse strand, counting down.
CCAAGGGACAGTATCATGATCCAGTCTCTACTTTGGCACGTTTTCTTCTGGCTGGGGTGCCCATCCTAATGCTTGTCACTTTACAGCATGTCCTGTGTACTTTCATTGTATCAACAGCACTTGGTGAGGCTGCCATTGCAGCTTGCAAGACTAAGCAACCTGAGGCAGAGGGGGCATCAAATTTATATTAGGAGATAATGAGTAGAAAGGGGTAAATATGAGAGAAAAGGGCCAGAGCAAAACAGATATCTTGCTGTACAGGAGATACATGATATCAAATAATATATAATATAATGTCAGTGATGGAGTTTTTCCTCTTTTACTCGTTCTCACACTGCCATATCTTTCTATTCTTATTAATAATATTTGTAATGTTCTCTATTTTTCCCCCAGTATTTCAATGGGGCAATGAGAAATTGTTCTTCCTGCTTCTCCACAGAAACAGAGATGAGGTTAAATTGTCTGTGGACAAGGGTTTTCCTTCTGCCCTATCAACACTGCCCCCCCCCCCACTCTTAAACTATCTCAATAAATCTCTCCCCCCTCTCTCTCTTTCACCCATGGTTTTTACTTTCTTTCAAGTACTTGTGTGTGTCTATATATATTATATATAGGTATAAGAACTTATAAACATGAGAACATGGAAGAATGTTTTTTCTTTGACATTGGAGTTCAATGTACATAGAAAAATCCAATTTCAAAAAACAACAAATATATATATTGCGTTGGTGCATAATTATTGTGGCTTTTTTTCAACAAATTTCATTCAGCAAAAACAATAACAACATGTAACAAAAACATCTTTAAATGTTTATTCTGGAGCATATTCACCATCTACTTCAATTACTGCTTCCTATTTGTTTGGCAGACGGTCAGAATGCCATTTAAAGATGTATTTTGTTAAATATTGTCATTGTTTTTGTTGAATAAAATTTGTTGAAAAAAAGCCGCAATAATTATGCACCAACCCAATATATATATATACATATATATAATGTATGTGTGTGTCTCTTTGTAATTGTTGTCAGTCTACCTCTCTGTCTATCTGGTCTCTTCATTGACGCCAAAATAAAGGACCACACTAATCCCTAATCCTTCTGCTCACTTCTACCACTTTTACCTTCTGGTCTTTTCCAGAAATTCTTGCTTTCTACAAACAATTTTTTTCCAGTCTTTGCATAGTAGTTTTCTGTAATATACACACATATCTATATATATATATATATATATATATATATATATATATATAGTCTTTAACATTATCTTGTTTCATTTGCAATTAGTTTTCTTTAGAGTTATAATTCCTCACTTTATTAGGGCTTTTGTTTTATGTTTCACTTCACTTCATTTTATTTAATGTTTTTTTTTTTAATTTTTAATGTAAATTCTTGTATGAATATATATATATACATATATATACATTTGTTTCTGATATTTCTCTTATCTATATCTCGCTCTCTCTCTTCATATTGCATCTTTACAGACTATCCTGGTTTCTTCTGATTGCTGAAGCAACTTCAAACTTAAGACACCACACCCAAGAGTTTAAGCCCAGTTTTGAGTGATGTGTAATGGATTCCCATTGTCTATCAGCTACCTTCGCACCTCTTCTTCTACTACTACTACCACTACTACTACTACTACTTCTTCCTATTACTACTACTACTACCACTACCACCACTTCTACTATTTGAAAATAAATCTCGATGTAGGGGGTTTCTTTTTTTTTTCGATTTTTTTTTTTTTTTTTTTTTTTTCAAAATTTACATTTTAGAAAAAAAAAAGAGCTCGCCGCCCATCTTCCCCGCTCCCCCATTCTTTACATCTGCTGTGCCCCTCCCGTCCCCCTCGCCCCTTGTCATCCACCCTTTTTTTTTCTTTCCAGAAAGAACATTTGGTCGAGAGGGAGGTGAAACTAGTAGAGGCTCTCTCGTCCTCTCCTTCTCACACTCAGTCTCTCTTCTGTCTTGTCTCTGTCTGTCTGTCTGTCTCTCTTTCTCTCTCTCTCTCTCTCTCTCTCAACAACTGCTGTAGGCCGTCACCACCACCTCTGTCCATCACTTCCTCCGTCCTCACCACGACCATCTTCCTATATATATATTATATATACGTTTTTTTTTTCTTGTAACTGCTGAGTTATCTCCCTTTGTCGGTTTCGAGGGAGGGGGGTTTGTCTCAGCATCGCCACCACCGTCGCCACCACCACACAACTGGTCTTGAAAGCCCTCACCCAGCACCCACCGTCACCACCGCCTCCACCTACTGCTGCTGTCCCCAACGTTGTAACACTCACTGTACACGTGTGTGTGTGTGTGTGTGAATACATGCACTTGCACATAGGTGCAACATGCACGTCACCTTCCCCCCCCTCCGCATACACACATTTTACTGGACGGTGACAGAGGCTGGCTGGGGGGTGGTGGGGGACAGGGTTTGATGCTGTGCTGATGGTGGTGGTAATGGTGGTGGTGGCGGCGGCGGTCGTCGTCTTCGTGACTGTGATGGTAGTGGTGGGGAGGGAGGGAGGGGAAAAAGGAGGGGGGGTTGATATTGGGAGCAGGTCAGTTGGGCATGGGGTAAGGTGTGTGGGTGCGATTTGGGGGGGTGGGCGCGTGGGTGGGATTAGCAGAAGCTAGGAGGAGTCTCGGGGGAGGGGGGGTTAAGGCATTCTTCTACTTCTTCTTAATCTCTCACCTTCTCTGCTCACTCGTGAAGGGGGGGGGACGGACGCATCTTTCCTCCCTCCCTCCCCTCCCTGCCACTCCCCCCTGCATTGCCGGCAGCAGCAGCAGCATCACCGCCACCACCACCACCATCATGATGACCAAAAATTCTCTTCATTTGTTTCCTCGGTTAAACTTATTAACTTAGGGGCCCTCTCTCTCTCTCTTCCCCAATAAGCATATCTTCTTGGGGTAGCAATTAGACAGGGTCCTTTGCACATGCACACACCCACATATACACACACGCACACGTGTGTGTGTATGTTGGATTACTGAAGAGTATGTGGAGGGGGTGGTACTTACAACCCCCCCTGGTATGAAGAAATATACGGCAGCTTGGTGATGCTGATTCACTCCAAACCCCCTTTTCTTCTTATCCATCTCATTAGTTAAGGCTCCCTGAAATCCTCATCCCATCTTAATCCTTTTCACAAGGTCCTTAACTTTATAGAACCCCACACCCACCCTCTCACTCCTTGTCACTCCTCGTGTTTCTTTTATAATCAATTATTTATTTAATTAATTAGCTGTAAATTAAAGCCCTACCCAGCCCCTTGCCCCTACTTAATTTTAATGTAGACCAAGTTTTTATTTTTTTATTTATTTAATTTTATTTATTTTAATTTAAATTAAAATAAAAGTTAAATCATTTGATTTTTCTTCTTTTTAATTATTATACATTTTAATTTAATTTAAAAAGAAAAATTTTTTTTTTTGTGTCCGAAAAATATTTAAAAGAAACTTTTCTAACTAAAAAATAAAAAATACCACAAAAAATTTATCAAAAACACCCAAAAAAAAGAGGAAAGAGACTTTGCTGTTTGCTAATTTTTTGAAAAAGATGATTAAAAGAATTTAAAAAAAAAAAAGTGACTTGGATTAGTATGAGTTTTAATAAATAATAATAAAAATTGTAATTATTAACATGCGTACATATACATACACAAACATCCTAAAAAAAAAAAAAAGGAAATGTAAACTTAAGAGATTAACGAGAAATTGGGGAAAATTTAACGAGAAATGGGGAAAGGTGAGCAGGTACAGAGAAGAATTACATCTGAGAGAGAAGGATCAAAAATCTAAATAATAATAATAATAATATTAATAAAAATAGTATTAATAATAATAATAGTAATAATGGTGTGATTTCTTGTATCAGCACAGGGTCACAGTTTTGTAGTGAGTGGCATAAGAGGAATCAGTGGAATTTAGCTGGATCCTCAAGACCCTCCCCTGCTCAGTAGGGATTAGGGGTTTTAGAGGTCTTGTTTAATTTGAAGTATTTCTTCTCACCTCTCCACCAGAAATATTTTTCTGGCCTCATGTTGATGGCCTATATGAAAAATGATATTTCTAGTTCTTTGCATTTTGAGTTCAAATCCTGCTGGAGTCAAACTTTACCTTTCATTCCTTCTGGGGTTGATAAAATTAAGTCCCATCAAGTACTTGAGAGGGAAAAGTGGTGGAGGGGGGGGTTGATATCGATGGACCCCCTTCTCCTCAAATTGCTGGCCTTAGTGTCTAAATTAGAAATGATTATTATTATTATTATTATTATTATTTAAAAAATTTATGTAGAAGTTATTGTGTAGGGAGTGCTGGGTGAGGGGTTTATCCAAGTTTAAAACAGCAAACTAACATAGACAATAACAACAAAAACATCAACAAAGAAAAATCTAACCCAAATCCAGTTAAGCTTCACCTTCTCGTCTCAGATGGGGGTGGGGCACTTTCTTGGGGTGCAAGGTTAATATGGAGAGAGAACTACTTACTATCTGCTCCTCTCTTCCTTGTCCTCCCTCCTTTCCTCCATGTTGGAGGTAGGAGAGGTCAGGGTTGTGATGCCTCCAAGATGGCTACTGCACCTATAAAATTACAAATGAAATAAAATATAAAGCAAAAAGAAGAAAAAAAAACCAACCATAATTTAAAATATAAATCAAAATAATACAAAAAGAAACAACAAAAGGCTAACTGGGAAGAGTTTTATAAAATAATAATAATAATATAAAACAAAACAAGTTTTTTTTGTTTCAGGGAAGAAAAAAAAACTAAGAAAAAAATTAAAAATTTTAATAAAATACAAAAATTCTTAACACCAAAACATCTTTTATTTATTTATTGATTTTTAAAAAAGAAAATTTATGTTGATTTCATTTCATTTGTTTTCGTTTTTAGGGGGAGAAGTATTTTATAGTTGTTTTTAATTTTAAGTCATTTACAATTGTTTTTAATTTTTAAAATATTTGTAGATTTGATTTTTAGTTTTTTTTTGTTTGTTTGTTTATTTTTCCATTGTCTCCCCTTGTGTGGACACTCTCCAATGTCTACATGTCACTCTCGCCATTTCTTTGACACATTTTCCCCCTTTTCTTTCTCTCTGCTATCTTCCTCTTCACTCTGATTTCTCAAAACAGAGAAGAGAATCTCTCATCCCAACTCTCTCTCTCTCTCTTTAAGCCCGGTCATCACTCTCCACTCTCACACATATATATATATATATATATATATATATGTACACACACACACACAACCACACATATATATTTTTATATATATATATATATATATATATTTTCCCCCTGTTTATCCTTTTATTTCAGCTTCACCAGAAGACTATTATACAGACTATTACAGAAGCCACTAAACCACCACCACTACTACTGTTATTTAGAATTAATCTTCAGTTTGAGAAGAAAAAAAAAAAAAGGCAAATCCTGCCAGCAACCAATCTATATTTACTATGTACAGTGAAAACGATTTTGTCACACAATCTTTACAGGTCTTTATGTATTGGCCCTTAAATTGCATTAGTGTTACTGGGTTTTTGTTTTTGTTCTAATTTTCAGCACGTGCGGTGCAAACCTCCACGCATGCGCACACACACACACACACACCGTATTGTACCGAAGAAATGCGTTTCAAAAATTTTCCCTCCTCTCAGCGTTAAGAAATGGATGCAGTGGGATAATGAAGCTGTTTTTTGTTGAACAGAGTTATCTAAAACAGTAGTTATATCCCTGGGGGTTGGGAGTGGGTCGGCCGGGGAGGGGGTCAGCGAAATTCTTATTGAGTTGACTTTATATTATCAACAACACTCACCAACAACTACAAAAATGCAAAGAGGATGAAAAGTAAAGTGCTAGGTAATGACGAAAGGGAGGGATTGACTTAATTCCACTGCATCACCTCCTGATATATGTGACCTAGTATTTTATGTTAGAAATGATTATTTTTCTTGTAGAGTTAACAGAAAACAGATTTCCTTGCAATGTTCTAGTTAGGCCCATGTCCCTTTACATTCTGCATTTAAGTCTCATCGATATCCTGCCCTTTATTAATAAAATGAAACTTGTCTTGTGCTAGGGGTTGGCAGTGGTAGCTGTCCTTCATAGTCAACACTGACTGTTCAGTTCTCTGAACAAAATGCCTCTTTCGATGGTGAGTAAGGCAATTGGTGCCATCCCCACCACCAGACTGCCTCTCTCAGAATTTATGCCAAATACCAAGAGGTGTACAAGAATGTAACAAGCACAGTTAAAGACAAGGTTGCTGTGCAATAGCAGCTCACTTGCTTGTCAGCACCCAACAGTTGGCCAATGGTCTAGGACTCTCCCCAATCTATAGGCAGAAGGGGCAACTTACTCCCCCCTTTTAAGCCTGCCACTGATGTGAGTGCCATACCATGTTACGGTCACTATAATTGCAGCTATGGACAGTGCTCTCTCTGTTTGACTATAAGGATTCAGTTGTTAGCTCAACCAAATTACCTGCTTCGTAATTAACATGCATGTGGTTGAGTACTCCACAGACATGTTGATCCTTAATGTAATTCTGCAGTGAATAGATTGATTTGTTAGCACACTGGGCAAAATGCTTTTCAATCTTCATGTTCTGAGTTCAAATTCCGCCTCTCTCAATAAAATAAATACCAATTAAGTAATGGGGGCCCATGCAATCGACTTACTCCCTCCCAGAAATTGCTGGCATTGTGCCAAAATTTGAAATCATTATTATTATTATTATGGGAGTGTAGGATGATGTAAGGGACATTCTAGCAATGGACTTTTATGTTCCGAGTTCAAATCCAACCGAGGTCAACTTTACCTTTCATTCTTCTGAGGAGTCGATAATGTAAAGAACTAGCAAAGTACCAAGGTCAATGTTATTGAATATCTACAATCCCACCATCACCTCACCCCATAAAAAAAAAATTTATTTTTTTTCCTTTTCTTTTTAACTATATTTTGGTGAAGATAGAGAGCTAGAGCTAAATTTTAAATTTTTTGTTATGTTTGGATTTGATTCACATACTTATAAACAGGTGAGATGAGGGTGGGGCACATCACATTATCTCCCCCTCCCCACTCCTTACCCCTCACTCTAAATTTACTGTAGAGATTTAAATCCAAAGTGTGTGTCTAGTGGAGTTACAGACACCACCATCGTTGTCGTCGTCCCTCCTTGTCCCATAAATTTAGAGACTCCCTTTTTAGTTTCAAAAGAGTGCCAAAGTTGCTCATTTGAAAAATTTAATGCTTAACAAACCACTTATTTCTCTCTGACAAACGAACACTCACTCACTCACTCACTCACTCTCTCTCCCCCTCTTTCACGGACATGCAGTCACTAAACTCCAGTTACACATGTTAGAATGCTGGCTGACCTTTCACTGTTAACTTTCAATAAACATCAACTTCAAGACAGACATCGGTGTAGGCTACTCCGAGTTTGCATCAATGTGATTAATTAAATAACTAGGGTACTCTGAGTTTGAGTCAGTGTGATTGATTGAATAACTATTCCGTCCGACCTTTTTTGTTACTGCTTTTCTCATTGTTACAAGAACAAAGTACTCTAAGAAGAACTCGAGACCCACTTTTGATACTCTGCTGTAGTACTCACTCCATTTTTTTAGCTTATATTTCTTATGTCCCTGGGAAAGGCACGATGATCAACCCTAATTCCCTTTCTCCTGAAAAATATCTTTAACTTTTTGGAGAAAGCCAACCACTGTGGTGTGTTTATGTGTGCACACAAACACATATCATGATGGTATGGTACCAGTGTGGTACAGCTGTAGCTCTCCTGCAGAACTGTATATACATACTGCAGTGTGTATATACATAATCTGGAACAGCTGTAGATTTCCTGCAGGCCAAGACTGCAGTATATATATATATATATATATATATATATATATATACACACACACACACCCATTATGAAAGGTCTCCTGTAGGCCAAGGCTGGTGTGTATATATACCCATCATGGTAGGTCTCCTGCAGGGATATATATATACATACACACACACACTGGTACATTTCTTGCAGGGCAGTCATAGAGTATGTCTTAAGTTTAGTTAAAATTATTATCGCAAGTGCTCTCAAACAATAAAAAAAAATAACAAAAGAAACAGCATGAAAGTCACTCCCTCCCATTCTTTCCACACCCGTTTCACCTTGCTCCTTAATTTATTTTTTTTGCACCACCTTTCTATACACGTTATTAACAAGTGAAGGGGGGGTGATCTGAGAGAGAGAGAGAGAGGAAGGGGGATGGACCTTCCCCTATTTATATTAGCCTATATATCCTTGCCCCATACACACACTAACACACTCCTATATGATATATATATACATACACTCTCCTCTTTTCTGTCTCAATGATACCTCTTAGTGTTGTGTGTATATTTGTAGTGCGTGTGTGTGTAATATATATATAATGTGGTTAGGATATTAGATTCATGATAATAAGATAGGGAGTTCAATTCCTGGACTGAGCAAAGTGTGGTATCCTTAATCAAGCAAGGCATTTCATTTCATGTTGCACCAGTCTACTCAGCTGTAATAGGTACCAACCTAACCTAACGCTGATAGCAGTGGTCTCTCTCCCCACTCCAGTCGTCTCATTCTAAATATTCAGCTGGATTAAGGCTGGCAGAGTCAAAAAGATGCCTCTCTGCTTGCAACTACATATGATCCTAAAATAATTAGTGAAGACATTACCAAGTGATGGCCTCTATGTATATATACATACATGCCCATATGGAAAACAGATGTTAAAGGATGATGGTGATACATACACACACACACACATGTATATACACATATATATATGTAATCATGTCCTAATGTCCACTTTTCCATAGTTGTATGGGTTAAACAGAATTCATTGAGACATTTCTACAGCTGGATACCCTTCCAGTTGCCAACCCTTACCTGTTTCCAGGCAAGGTAATATTTCCTCTTAGCTAGACATGCATTTCATAGAAGATTGGAAGCAAAGGACACCATGTGGTGTCCTTCACTGGTGACACACATTTACAACTATTGCATAATGTCAAGACAAAAAAAAACAAACAAATGCATACACACATGCACACAACAGGCTTCTTTCAGTTTTCACCTACCAAATCCACACACAATGTTTTGGTTGATCTGGAGCTATACAAGGAGATGCTTGCACTATGTGCCACTCAGTGGAACTGAACCTAAAACTATATGGTTGGAAAGCAAATTGCTTAACCACATGGCCACGTCTACCTCCACAATTACTATTAAGAGGATAGGAAGTTAGTAGAATTGTTAGCACACTGGACAAGATGCCTAGCAGCATTTCTTCCAGATTTATGTTCTAGATTTAAATTCTGCCAAGGTCAACTTAGCCTTTTATTCTTTTGGAGTCAATGATATAAGTACCACCTGGGAACAGGGGTCTATGTAATTGACTAGCTCCCTCCCTTAAAAAGGATTATTATTAATAAAGGCAGTGAGTTGGCAGCATTGTCAGCAGATGGGACAAAATACTTAGTGGCATTCTGTTCGTTTTTAATGTTCTGAGTTCAAATTTCGCCAGTCAACTTTACCTTTTATCCATTCACGGTCAATAAAATAAGTAACAGGCGAGTACTGGGGTTGATGTAATCAACTAGATCCCTCCCATAGAATTACCAAGATGACAACAACTAGTCCTAAGTTGTAACCCAACAATAATAGCTGCACACTCCTCTCTATATTCAGTATTCCAACACAAACTGCTGTAGAAGGCAACAGGAGACCACTCCGGTATCCATCCCAAGTCTAGTCAATGGTAGCTAAAGTTCCAGAAATCTATTTAAAGGTGGTAGGGGAGGGTGCAGGCCCTCTCCCAGTTTGTAGAGAGAGTGCTGGAGAATGCGTGTATGCGTGTATATATGTATGTATGTATATATATGTTTCTCTTTTGTCTGAACATGTGACAGTTGTCACAAGTATCAATGTCATACTAGTAGTGTGATTGATTCTTCAGTCTTCTACCAAAAGGACAGAAAAAAAGTTGGCCATGGGCAAGTGTCGGACTCTGGCTTGAACTCTGTTCAAAGCATGGAAAAGCAGACATTATTGCCAGAGCCACAATTTATTACAAGCAACCCACCACAAGGATTCATGAAGCTAGCACTCATCTCCCTTTCTCTGTAGCATTAACTCTAAGCTATATCCCTGACAAGAAAGGGTCCCAGTGTATCAAACCGGTGCCCCAGCATGGCCACAGTCCAATGACTGACAGGAATATATATATATATAGTTAATTCGAGGAAGTTACATCCTCATTAGGGATTATATAATATGAAAGTCATTGGTGTATGTTAGGGATTATTGAAATTATCAATATTGGGTGGGGGAGAGAAAATGAAGAAGTAGTGGATGTATGTTTTCCCCCAATATATATATATATATATACACACAAACACACACCGTATTTAAACATGTATAAGGAACCCCCTAATTTTTGGGGCTTAAAATTTGGAAAAAAGGTTCTGTAAAGGATTATAATACTATCCATGTTTAAAAAACTCCCATATTTTTTTAACCTAATTTTTGACAAAAAAAGGGTTCTTTATACACGTTAAAATATGGTATATATATATATACACATACACTGGTGTTTTGAGTCATGTGACCCTATCATTTCTCCTCTACACAATGCATAAAGGAGGGTAGATAGCAATTTCCTCATCAAGCTGTGTGGAGAGACTCCAAGACAACATATCACTGGATGGGCGGCATATCAGATTATCTTCTGGATTATAATTTTATTTTCTAAATTCTCTTATGGAACTTATTAATTAAACAAAAGCGAAAAAAAAAAAGAATTAATTTTGGGACCTGCTTTTTCTAAGTTAGGTAGAGGTAAAGACTATTTAAGAGGGCCACGGGCAGCCCTGTATAACAACAAAACTGAAATGAATTAATTAATGATGGAATTTTTGCAGCAAAGGTGTAAAAGCTGAAAAATTTTAAGTTTCGTTTCCTTTTCAAAGCCAATCTTAAGAACTTTGCTTCTCTCTCTATATATGTATATATATGTATGTATGTATGAGAATTTGTTTTGGGGTCCAAACGTGCACTTGTTCCTAAATCCTTGCAACAGGTTCACCAAAACACCAAACTTAGAGGATGTAAAATTCTCCTGTTTTTCTTTAATTTCATTCTTGTCAACTTTTCTCTGATTAAGGACTGTCCGAAATGCAGGATTCTTCCGTTCCCCACGGCAAGAGATTGTCAAGGCCGGTTTGATGTTTTGGCAAATCTGTTGCAAGATTTATAAACAACATTTTTTGAGATTCAGGTACATTTTCGAACCCTGAAACCAATTCTCCTATTATACTCTTTCTCGCATGGGACTACACTTCTTTTCTCCAAATATATGTGTGATTCTTTTTAGGAATGGTGAATCTTGAAGCAAATAAAGATATGCATAATGGAGTGTAAATATTAGAATGAAGTCAGCATTTTAACCCAATATTTACATACTGTTGTTTATAGCTTCATCTGCTTCAAGATTCACCGTTCCTAAAAAGGATTGTTTCACATTCTTGAAGTTTCTAAATTCTCATGACATCAACAATATATATATGCATGTACATACATACATATATATATATATATATATATATATATATATATATGTATATATATGTATATGTATGTATATATATATACATATATATAAATATATATATATGTATATATATATATATATGTGTGTGTGTATGTATATATGTATGTATGTATATAGCTGCTGCATATACAGATAATACGAGGAAGTGGAAGTTACCTAAATATAAATATCGCATTAAGTAAAAGAAACAGACGGGGTGGAAGGACATTGCTGGGTAGCTTATCACTGTAAACGTATCTCATGGTACCTCGTTTGATATTTAAAAGACTACCATGAGATATAAATAATATATATATACACACTCACATACACACACAAATATAAATAAATAAATAAATGAATAAACTTTTTTACAGTTTTCTACAATGAATGTATATAATCTTTTTATTCTTCTCCAAATATCTTAAAGGCTTCTTGCCTCTGTAGAGACATTATTATTATTGTTATTATTATTATTATCATTATTATTATTGTAGAAGCACTGTAGTGTAAAGGTTAGCTAAATCCCTACCACCACCATCACGAGATTCTTCAGCACTTCTTTTGTATTAATCTACTTCATTTAGGTTGCAGATGCCCCTAAGAGGCATGAATGTCACAACTTAATCATTTTCCCCATCCACCCACCCACCCACCTCTCACTCTTAAACAATGTCAAATTTCATACCTTTGTAAGAAACCATTAGAATTATTATTTCAAATTCCGCCAAGGTCGACTTTGCCTTTCATCCTTTCGGGGGTCGATGAAATAAGTACCAGTTGCATACTGGGTTGATGTAATCGACTTACTCTCTCCCCAGAACTTGCTGGCTTTGTGCCAAAATTTGAAACCATTATTATTACTATTATTATATACAAAGGTGGTGGACTGACAGAATCGCTTGTATTAAAAAAAAAAAAATGCCCTGGGGTATATTTGTTCCAGCTCTTTATATTCAACTTTGTCTTTCATCTCTCCAGGGATGGCAAAATAAAATACCAGTTCTGTGCTGAGGCCAATGTGATCGATAACCCCGACCCCTGGCACCAATAATAGAAAGGGTTATTACTGAGGTGGTGAACTTGCAGAATCATTAGCACACTGGGGAAAAATGCTTTCATCTGTCTTCACATTCTGAGTTCAAATTCTGCCACGGTCGACTTTGCCTTTCAGCCTTTCGGGGTTGATAAAATAAGTACCACTGAGGTACTGGAGTTGATGTAATAGACTAGCTCCCATGCCCCAAAATTTCAGGCCTTGTGCCTATAGTAGAAAGGATTATTATTATTATTATTATCATCATTATTAAGGCAGCGAGCTGGCAGAATGGTTAGCAAGCATTTCTTCCAGCCGTATGTTCTGAGTTCAAATTCTGCTCAGGTCAACTTTGCCTTTCATCTTTTCAGGGCCAGTGAAACAGGTACCTGTTGATTACTGTGGGTCAAGGGTCAATGCAATCTACTACTCCCACTCCTTGCTGAGTGGGAGTAGTAGATTGCATTGACCCTTGACCCACAGTAATCAACAGGTACTCCCACTCAGCAAGGAGTGGGAGTAGTCCCTGTCGTAGAAAAGATTATAAGGACAATGGTTTGGGAGACTCATTAGGGCATCAGATGAAATACCTTGCAGTGGTCAGTTCTGATTTCTTAAAATCCCTAATTTCAAATCTCACCAACGACTATTTTGCCATTTGTCCTTCTGGAGCCAATAACATTTTGTACCAGCCATGTCCTGGGGTCAATTTATTTGACTAATAATGCATCTCCTCACATTTGTGGCTTTGTGCCTCTATTATAAACAATTATCGTTAGTGACAGGGTAAAGGCAGCGAGCTAGCAGAATCGTTTGCACGACTGACTTACATCCTTTTGGGGGGGGTCAACAAAATAAGTACCAGTGAAATACTGGGGTTGGCAAAATTTGAAATCATTATTGACAGGGTAGTTGATTGGTTGAGCATTGGACAATATACCTGGTGGTGTTTAGTTAAATCCCTTCTTTACTTAATTCCCAAGCTGGGGCAGTCAATATACTCAAGTATGTCGACCGCCCCTCTTCTTTAAACATCTGTGCCCCCTTGTGGAAAATTCAAAATTATTATTATTGGTAGTTGGTAGAGCATCAGACAAAAATGCCTTGTGGTATTTACTGACATCCCTTCTTTATTTACACTCTGAGTTTAAATCCTGCTACAGTTGGCATTGCCTTTCATTCTTTCAGGAGTCGATAAAATACCTGTCATATACCAGGGTTGATTTAATCAGCTATTACAAAAATTTTGGGGTCTTCCCTGTGCCAATGGTATAAAACAACCAAATTATCATCTTGGTAGGCACCTAATTAAGAAAAGTCATTAAAATTTCATTTCTTAATCAACTTGCCCACTAATTCTTTCATGATCTTTTTTTTTTTTATTTTTAATACCTTGTGTTTTCTGGATTTTATTAATCCCCTAAATCCTTCAATGAGTTTGTACTTTTCATTTTGTAATTAGGGGGTTTCTTGTTGATTCTTGTTATTGTTGTTATTATTATTAACATTAAAGTTGTAAAGAAAAACCAAAAAAAAACAAAAACAAACCCATTTATGTTTTTGGGGGGGGTTGAACGTTTCTGGGTCCCTAACGAATTAAACACTCACAAATGTCTTACTGTTGTTGTTTAATTTATATTTTTTCAAATATAAAAATTGAAGAAGAGAAAAACTTGTTTCATATATATATATACACACACACACACATGTATATATATGTGTGTATATGTATGTATATATACATATATATATATACACACACATGTATATACATAAATATATATATATATATATATATGTACATGATAATTTTATCTTTCATAAAATGGAGGTTAAAAAAGGAAAGGGAAAAAAAAAATCAGGTTTTTACTAGGGTTTAAAACAACTAAAGCAAGCTGTGAGTGACAATCTTTTGTTTTCTGTGGGGAGGAAGGAGTGTTTTTTTGTGTTATATTCTATTGTTGTTGGGTTTTTTTTGTTACTTTTTTTTTGTTATTTTGTTCTTGTTTTTGCATCTAACCTCTAATAAAAACATTTTTCCACTTTATATTCACCTCTGTTTTGTCACAGACATATTTCCACCCAAGGGGACTCACCCCTCTCGGTTTTCATTTTTTAAATTTCTTTTATCTCTATTTGTTCATTCTTAACTCTATAATTAGCGTATGATGAAAGGAATCGATTTAAATCATTTTATTCTTAAATGTATGGTGTATAATAGTTATGATCCAGTGTGTATACGTATGCATATAGCAAAGTATGCCTAAACAAACTGATGTCTAAGGTATCTCAGACCATTGCTAAAAGACTAGATAACATGGTATTGTGTCAACGATAGAAGTTTAGAGTCTCGTTGTTAGATGACAGACAGACAGACACATATACAAAATATGAAATGTGCTCTTTAATGATTAAGGTTAATCCTTCAGTATCCGGATTATCAGAAGTAATGCTTTGATTTGAATTACCAAAGCATTATCATATAGCTTTGAGATTTTAATGTGATTGATTGACTGTTTTTAGAGTGGCAATGTTGGATAGCTGTGAGAGGCCAGATCTAACTGGTTCAAAACGTAAAACAGAGAATATTCGGACTGGATATGGCTGGCTTAAATGCTAAAGGGTTAAACCTCGAAATAATAAAGATCAACCGAAGGAGAAATGTTTAGAAATTTCAAAATACAGAACAAGTGATGTGTCAGTTTGAATTACATGCTGGAAAATTCTTCAGAATTTATGTAGCATGTGTGTATGTACATGTGTGTGTGTGTGTGTATAGCCTTGTAATTAAGGTATTGTGCTCATAAGCAAAAGTTGTGATTTCAATTCCCCGATTGGTGGTGCACTGTGTTCTTGAACAAGACCCTTCATTCTACACTGCTCCAGTGCACTCAACTGTAAATGGGGACCCTCTGTGACAGACTGGCCTTCCTGCCTAAAGCGGCAGAGTGGGGTGTCATTCAAAAGCTGCATCAATGCAAAGGAAGTACATCATGACCGGCCAGCGACGTGTAACAACTGGGAGTCTGGTCAGCACAGAGATGATAAAGGTTTTAACATCGAGCTTGCCCTGTAGGATGTTTTCTTCATCAGATGCTGATTGGAAACATCAATGTTGTTCCGGCACCTTCTGACAGCAATCACTCCTGCAGCAGTGCCAAGCATTATAATTACTTCCAGGAAATGTCCGGGTTCTTTACACCTAAACTGTAGCACTTACCCCCTCATGTTATCTTTCTGCATTTGTGTGCATGTGTGTGTGTATGCATGTGATGTTCAGTAAAAACCGGTGTTAGCAGTATGTAGAGAGTGGTGTATATATGATGTCTCATACTGAAGGTAAACAGGATTGTTATTTCATGATTACACAAACCATTTACAACTGAATATGCAAATTATCTACATATGACAAACACACACATATAATTTTATTAAATTATATTACTCTACCTTAGGTATTTGAGTACTATTTTTTTTCACCTTGTTTTGCACTTATTTGCTTACCTGTGTATATATATATATATATATATATATATATATATATATATATATTTAATGTTAGTTTTTATCATAACTGAACATAAAAAACAATTTCACATTAATCTGAGGGGGTTACTCCGTACTTTTGTTGAGTACAAATTTATTACTCTTAAAACAAGAATGTTGTTGACAATGACTTTGAAGTTTTGACCAGCAGTCTGTTGATGGCTTAGCTGACCAAAACTTCGAAGTCACTGTCAACAACATTCTAGTATAAGAAACACACACACACATATATATATATATATATATATATATATATATATATATATATATATATATATATATATATGTATATATATATATATATATATATATATATATATATATATATATATATATATATGTATATATATATATATATATATATGTATATATATATATATATATATACATATACACACACACATGCATACAAGTTTTTTATTTCATTTTGTTAGTGAAATTAAGTTTAATTTTTTTTTTATCATCTTTAATCATACGAGGTGTGTGTGTGAGATATTATTTTGGATTTTAATTTTTTTTTTTTTTTAAATTCTAAAATGGATTTATTCCTTCTTTCTCAAGAGGAAATCAACATTAAGGAATTGTTCCCCCTGCTCCCCTCGCTTTCTTTCTCCTTCTCTCTCTCTCTCCCTCCCTCCCTCTTTGCCACCTTGGGACTGGAAATATTGTCTTCATAATTGTGTGACTGACTAATACCTACCTACACTGTACAGTTTCGTAGAATTTCAGAAAAAAAAAAAAAGAAAAACGAAATAAAAACAATAAACAACTCAACTAAAATAATAAAAACAATTTTGTACAGACTTTCACGGTCTTGTGTTTTTATATTTCTCTTAACTTGTCATTATCTCTGACATCATCATCACCACCTTCATCATTTCATGCTATCTTTATCTTCATTTTTGCTTTGAATGCGTCTTTCAGAGTAGGATTTGTGGGGGGGGGGGGGGGGGGAATAACAATTTTCTTACTAAAACATTCCTCCCTATTTGTGTGTGTACCCCCTACTAAATGTAACAGTTGACTTTGCATGTCTGTCTTAGCCTCCCCCCCCCCCCCCCGATAGGCTAAAATCTAAAACTGTATGCCAGTTCATAAGTTGTCAGCTGAGTAGACTGGAGCAATGTGAAATAAAGTGTCTTGCTCGAGGACACAACCTGCTGCCAGGTATTGAACCCATGACCATACGACTGTGAGCCAAATACTGTAACCACTCGGCCACATGTCCTTTTACGTCCTTCGTTTATTTAACGAGAGACAGAATAACAGCAGTGTCATGGTGGTGGCAGCAAGCTGGCAAAATCTTTTGTGCGGCAAACAAAATGCTGGCACAGCCTAGCATTCAATACCATAAGCATGGGGGCGAAAATAAAGAACACCCACACCACCCGTTTTTGGCAGTTAG
This sequence comes from Octopus bimaculoides, assembly GCF_046866305.1. Lineage (NCBI taxonomy): Eukaryota > Metazoa > Mollusca > Cephalopoda > Octopoda > Octopodidae > Octopus > Octopus bimaculoides. The sequence continues at coordinate 31,829,957 of NC_142951.1, read as the reverse complement.
TGTTATGGTTATGCTGAAAACGGGTGGTGTGTGTATTCTTTACCTCCACCAAGCATGGGTATGTTGAATTCTGTCAATTGTCCAGTGGCAACTTATTGAACAAGTGGTCAGTTACAACATTCGCTTGATGTATGTTTATGTGCATTTTGTATATGTGGCTACATGTTTGTATACACTGGCATTTATGGATGCCTACACATGTTTGTGTTCAGTTGTACATATGCATTCATGTGCTTGCATGTAAATGTGCGTATGTGCCTTACATGTTGACGTACATTTACATATATGAGCCTAGATGTTTGTATGTATTTGCATGTATGCATCCCCACATGTGTTTGTATGCGCCTACATATCTGTATGCACCTGCACGTGATTAGATGTCTGTGTGCACTTGCATGTGCGTGCCTACATGTATCAGCATGTGTCTACATGTTTGTGTGTATACAACTATATGTGTATGTGCCTACATAGGTTTGTCTGCATTTGTATGTATGTACCTGCATTTGTGTGTCTATATGGTTTTATATTTCTTTGTATATGTTTAGAATCTACGATTCTGCGTCCACCTTCGTGGATGTATATGTTCATTCATGTGTGTACATATATGTGGTAATCTTCAAGTTTAGGGGGATAAAAAAAATATTCAAGGGAAATAACTGAACGACTTACCAGTATTATCCGTTTTCTTCTAGCTGTTTATAAATAAATCACACCCTAACCCTAACGTCAATCAAATCACGTGTGTGATTTATTTATAAACAGAGATGTACGGAGAATACTGGTAAGACGTTCAGTTACTTCCCTTGAATTTTTTTATTTTTTATCCCCCTAAACTTGAAGATTACCCATATATGTATCTGCATATTCAAGTTTTTGTGTATACATGCACGTGTTTGTATGTTTGTGTATATGCCTGCGTAAATATGCGTGTATTTGTGCCAAGATATATGTGAGTGCACGTCCCTATACGTACCTATGTGTACATCAGCATGTCTGTGCTTGTATATACTCTAGCTAGTTTGGCAGTACATAATCGTAAAAATTGCCCGACATCCATTCTAGTGTTTACGAGGGCTTTGAGAGAAGGTACTGAGCCGCGCTGAAATACCTGCGACCTTCCACTGCGTACTTCACTAGCCCAGAGTTTCACAACTGTCTCCAGCGCTTTGACATAACCAGAAACATTAATTCTAAGACCATTTGGAAAGATGTGAGGGGGACATGACACGACCTTCGTTATTGACCATTCATAAAACTAATACAGTTGCTGGAAATTTAATGTGTTAGTATGAAGGACGGAAAGAAAGTGTTTCTTACCTTAAGCAGGGGACTGACTCGAAGAAGGAAACAACTCAGCTGTCGCCATTCAAATACTCCATGCAAATAATCGTCCGTCACTTTTCCTTTTACACTTTTGGTTTTGGTCGAAGTTTTTTTTCTAATCAAAGCCTGCTATGTTGGCAAGAGTTTTAATCTAACTAAGGAACCACTTGGAACGGATCGAATGGTTCTCCTGCATCTTTGTAGGCATGAATTTGCCCCTCCCTAATAAATCCATCTTGTATCGAATGTCCTCATGCACCACAGTTCTGATAGTCCATTCCTCACTCTAGGATCACCATCGATAATGATTCGAACCCGTTGGATGAAGTGTCGTGTCCGAACATTTAGAATACATTTTTCTTCTTGGTGCAGTTGAAACATTCCTGTGAGAGGTTTCAAATTTCGTCCGAAGATTCTGTACAGTATATCTTGCAACATTTTCTTCTATCTCCCTTTTTTCTTTTGTTTTCTTTTTTAAATTATATTCCTTTTCATATTTTGAATTTTTAAAAATCTGTAGAAAGTTGGCAATTTCTAAACTGCTACGTTTCACACACGACAACAATGATTACACGTCTTTTCATTCTTGTGTCACCATTTCATCTGCCTTAGAAGAGAAATAAAAAAAATAGTAATAACCCTTTCATGGCAGCGCCCCAGCTTGGCCAATGACTGAAATAAGTAAAAAAAAAAAAACAGTAAAAGATATTTATTGTTGAAATTTGAAAAGGTATTGCGTGAAAATAGAGTTACTTCCCTTTGAAAATATACTATGAGGGTTATGTCCCTTCCCAGATATAACCCATGGCTTCGTAAGTTCCACCAATTGTGCGTGTTTACTGCGAAACGTCGCCGTAAAATTTCCAATGAATTCATTTTTTTTTTTTTAACCAACTGGTGAAAAGTAACTTTGGTTTCGTTCAATAAGTTGAGTTTAGCGACATGTATTTTTTGAGTAATTACATATCAAAACAGAAGAGGATTGTATTTTTAATTCCATGTTACATGTGTTTCATTACAGGATAAGGGTTACGAAGGTTTACATGTACAAAAAAGGTATAGAATCTCCTAGATTCAGAGTTTATCCAAGGCCGGGACTCTGTGCTACTCTACTCAATTCAGGCTCACAACACATACATTCACAGCAAACGATTTCTTTTCCTTCAACAGGCCCTGCTCTATTTAACATTATCCCAAAAACAAATCAAAGAAAAAGATCCCATCACCTTCCAACGATATCTGGACAAACTTCTTCAAGGGACACCAGATAAGCAACCTAAACCTGGATATATCTCACTCAACAACTCCCTACATGAATGGGCCATGATACCACAAAACTAGACTGAAAAATGACTAAACAGACTTGGCCTGGGCCAATATATATATATATATTACGGAGATGCACTTGCATAGCAAGTGACCTGATCTGAGATCATGTGCTGGAACGAAAACAATTGCAGCGTGAAAGGTGTTTATAAGCCATTTAAAATAACACACAAAATCCGTTAGATTCACTTCAACTTGGGTTTACCATTTATTATAGTCAATTCCTTCCCACTTCATATTCCTTCTTGCAATGTCTTTGAATCTCAGTCTAGGTCTTCCATGGTTTCTTTTCCCCTTGGAATTAAAGAAGTTGTCTGGAGAGTCTGTTAGTGCCCATCCTGTGTGCATGACCCACCTAACATAGATTTCTTATTTCTTTATTGCTCACAAGGGGGCTAAACATAGAGGGGACAAACCTGGTACTTAATTTATCAACCCCCGAAAGGATGAAAGGCAAAGTGGGTTACTCAGCCAGGAGTTGCAGGGCCCCCTTCTCCCATTTATGACAGGACCACCATGTAATCAAAACAATTTAATATCAAAAACAAACAAACACAAAAAACAATTCAATTTCCTTTGAATCACAGATTTTAAAATCATCAAAAGATGACTTTTACAAATTTAAACAATTATTTTCTTAATGGTTTCACAATAATGTCTTCATTAGATATAGTTGCACTCACTGGGTCTGTTGTTGTCACTTGAGTGGAGACTGAAAGTTCCACTCACTGACGGTCTGCTGTTCTCATTTGAGTGCAGACTGACAGTTGCACTCACTGAGTCTATTGCTGTCACTTGCGTGGAGACGTACAATTACACTCAAGTCGACTGTTGTCACTTGAGTGCAAACTTACAGATTCACTCAGACAGTCTACTGCTGTCACTTGAGTGGAGACTGACAGCTGCACTCACTGACACTGTTGTTGTCACTTGAGTGGAGACTTACAGTTGCACTCACTGGGTCTTCTGTTATCATTTGAGTAGAGATGAACAGCTACACTCACTAGTAGTCTCTGTTGTCATTTGATTTGAGATATACAGCTGCACTCTTTGAGTTTACAGTTGTTATTCAAGTGTGGATTGACAGTTGCACTCACAGATAGTCTGTAGTTGTCACTTGAGTGAAGCTATACAACTGCACTCCCACTGAAGGTTTGGTTTGAGTCCTCTGTCCTTGAATAGAGAGAGTGACAAGATGGCTCCTTCCCTCAATGTGTCGTCTGCTGCTGACATTTGAGTGGAGCTTTACAGCTGCACTCCTTGATATCTGAGCATCACTCATTAGTGTAGTACTGAAATTTTATAAGAGGGAGCTGCACTTACGGAAAAGGGTAGCTTTCAGATTTTAATGTAAGTAGAGAGAGAGAGAAAAACAGAGACAGACAAGAAGAAACAAAAGGAGAGATAGAAAGAGAGAGAGAGAGAGAAATAGACAGACAGAAAGAAAGAGAGAGAGAGAGAGAGTGTGTGTGTGTAACAGAGAGACAGACAGAAAGAAAGAAACAAACAAACAAACAAACAAAAGAAGAAAGAAAGAAAAGGAGAAATAAGGAGGGAAAGAGAGCAACAGAAAGAAACAAACAAACAAAGAAACAAACAAAAGGAGAAAGGAAAAAAGAAAGATAGAGAGAGAGATACAGCAGACAGAAACAAAGAAACAAACACACAAACACAAGGAGAAAGAGAGAAAGAAAGGGAAAAAGAAAGATAGATAGACAGACAGAAAGAAACAAAAGGAGAAAAGAAGAAAAGGAGAAATGAGGAGAGAAAGAAAGAAAAAGAGAGAGAGAGCGACAGACAGATAGAAAGAAACAAACAAACAAAAGGAGAAAGAAAGAAAGGGAAAAAGAAAGATAGACAAACAGACAGACAGTAGATTGAGGGATATTTTGATACAGTTGTCTCTCGCAGTATTCCTTGAGGAAGGGGAGCTCTTAATAGAGACTGTTGCACTTAATGAAGGTTTCAGTTTTGAAGGAAAGAAAAGAAAAAGCTACACTCGCTGATAGGAAGTCTGCATTTTTTCCTTGAGAGAGAGAGACAGACAGACAGACAAGCAGCTTCACTCATGGATCGAGTGATCTCACTCTCCTTTGAGATCACTTCAGTGAGAGAGAGAGACAGAAAGAGCTCGAGAGAATTGTGAGTGTGAGTTCAGAGAGCTACACTCATTGGTAGTCTTCAGCTATGACATCTGCACATCGAGAACAGAACTTTAGGGCCGACGATTTAGCCACAGATCTGCGACATCTGGTGCACATGTAGAGTTGGCAAGGCAACACTCCCATCACATAGTCATGCTTCTCGGTTGCATCCGTGTCTGGAGAGAAATAAACAAACAAAAAAAAAGGGAGAGAGAGTTAAAAAGAAAACAAAAAAAAACATTTAAAAATAAATAAATGAGAATAAAAACAAAAACGTCCTGTTGTAGAAGACACCAACCCAAGGTGTTACACACTGGGACTGAACCTGGAACCATGTGGTTGGGAAATAAATGTCTTACTACACAGCCACTCCACTCCACTTTCCTATAGGGAGTTCCTATGGTGGATTTCAAAGTAGAGGGTACCCTGGACTTACCAAGTCAAAGATTCTGCAATGTAGTAAGTAGTGTGGCGGGGTTATGGTGGTGGAGTTGAGCGGACGTTAAACGATGATGATGATGATGAGTGTGTGTTTGAGTTGAGTGGGGATTAAAAGGAAGATCTCACCTGGTTTATATAACGAGCAAGAGGCAGTTACCAATTCAACGTCGTCCATGGCAGAATCCAGTCTCTGGTTGCTAAGGGAAACTTGTGACGCTTGCAAGACCTCCACAAGGGTAGAATTAGTCGATACATTGGTGGGCTGTAACACCTGGAAACAAACAGAACGTGTGGATATGTATATGTGCATGTGTGTGTGTGGGGGGGGGGGGGTGTATGGAACATGTGGAAGAGGGAGACCCAGGAAGACATGGGATGAAGTACTGAAGAACGACCTCGAGATGCTGAAGCTTTCAGGCAAAATGACGAAGGGCCGAGATGCCTGGCACATTGCCATACTAACGAAGACCCATTCTCCGCAGCAGAAGTGTTAAGACTGATCCTTCTGATGGTGTAAAGCACTCGTGGCAGTGCCACATAAACACGCCCATGCGGCCATGCTGGAGCACTGCATTAAAAGGTTTTTAATTGAAGAAATCAACCCCAGGACTTCTTCTTTTGCAAGCCTAGTACTTATTTTATCAGTCTCTTTTGCCAGTGGAACCAGCACTGATGCTTTTTACAGGGCACCAACACCAGTGGGGTCGCCAAATAACTTGTGAGACGAAGACCTCTCAGCTGGAAAAGGGAGTGGAACCACAGGAAGTAGCTTTTGAGCCGGTGTGGAAGGTTAGATTATAATAGAGGAATAGAGATAGGTGTGTTCTACAGAGGACATATTTGGCTACCCCAGTAGGAAAAGAGAGGAGAGGAAGGAGAGGTAGAGAGAATGACTGAGACACAGAGAGAAAGAGAAATAGAGAGTGTTGGTGATGCAGATATATACCTACATGTATAGTGTGTGTGTGTGTGTGTGTGGACTCACCTTAAGGTTATCGTAAAGGTCACCAGAAGCCCAGATGATGACGTCAAAGGAGGAAGGGGTCTCTGGACCAATCATTTCGTTGAACCGGGCCTTGATCTGCAGACTTGGTTGAAAACTGTGGTAACCTGCTAAATCTTCCCATTCTGGGTTGATGTTGTGGCCTGTAGTCTTGAACAGACTGTTACAATCTGGGGACATGAAATGGAATAAAAATTAAAAAAAGGAAGTGGTTAGCAATTTATTTATACCAGCTTCACCTTTGTAGTAGCAGAGGGACGATAGTGTAGTGCTGATGGTGATGGTTTTGGTGACGATGATGATGATGATGATGATGGTGATGAAGGTGATTTTATCTCCCACCTTGCCCATCCCAGGGATTCTGAGTGAAGCTGAATGGAAATTGAAAAGGTTATATAAATCTATTTATGGTTCAAATGGAAAAAAAGCCTTCTTTTAAAATAGGGAAAAGTTTGACGGGTTTGCATCATAAGCAGCTCTGAAACTCTATTCATTTGTGTGTGTATGTGTGTGTGTGTATGTGTGTGTGTGTATGTGTGTGTGTGTGTATGTGTGTGTGTGTGTGTGAGAGAGAGAGAGAGAGGTAGGGTAGGAAGGAAGGCAGATTGGTAGGTAGGTAGGTAGGTAGGTGAGTAACAGTGGTTGGGAGACAGGCAAACAGCAATATAGACAGAGAGGCATGCAGGGAAAGGAGAGACTGACATGGGAGGAAAGGAAACTGATGTTTGTTACCTTGTTGGTGTTGTAGTTTTGGTAAATATTGGAAGACTTCCTCAGCAAAGTGTGGCAGAATTGGTGCCAAAAGCCTAATCAGAACATCTAATACATGGTACTGGACTGTCTGGCAGGACCTTCTCTCTCGGCTGTCTCTACTGTCACAGTAGCACCTGCAAGGATAGGCTTATACAGTATACATATATATACACTATATATATATACATATATATACACTATATCATCATCATCATCATCGTTTAAACGTCCGCTTTCCATGCTAGCATGGGTTGGACGATTTGACTGAGGACTGGTGAAACTGGATGGCAACACCAGGCTCCAATCTAAATTTGGCAGAGTTTCTACAGCTGGATGCCCTTCCTAACGCCAACCACTCAAAGAGTGTAGTAGGTGCTTTTACGTGTCACCTGCACTATATATATATACATATATATATATATATATATATATATATATAACAATATATTATAAATTAACTACCAACAAAAATGTTGATTTAAGCATCTTAATGAATTCTTTATACTGAAATATATATTGAAGAAGATAAATATGTTCTTTTGAATTTATACGTTTTTGCGTCGTAACTCCTTTATTATTACTATTTATATATATATATATATATATATATATATTATATATATTGTGTGTATGTATATATATATATATATATATATATATATATATATATATATAACAGAAAGAGAGAGAGAGAGAGAGAGAGAGAGAGAGAGAGAGGGGGAGAGAGAGAGAGAGAGAGAGAGAGAGAGGGAGGGAGAGAGACAGAGAGGATTTTATACCTGTCTTTGATAACGGAGCTGTAGAAACTGGATACATCGGCACTGATGAAGCGGTCAACAATAGAAGTGACCTTATTGTAACGATGGTCAGCATAAAGTTGGATCACCTGCAATAGACACATACATCTCATCGTCATCATCATCATCGGATGGAGCTGTTAGCGCTCCACTGGCATGGGCGCCAGTCATCGGTGTGTATGTATGTGTACATGTATGTGTGGGTGTATGTATATATGTATGTGTAGTGGAGAAGAGTCTAGTTGTATGAGGAAGTGTGTGTGTGTACACTCTTCCTCTTACAACTAGACACACGCACACACACACACATGTATCCTTACCTTGAGTGCAAAGTCATGCAGCAGGTGCAACATATAGCTGTCCTGTGCAAGCAGCTGGTTGTAGGAGACGCTGTGTTTCTCAGGTGTGAAATCCCACAGATTACCCAACAGGAACCGGCAAGTCTTACGTAACTGCAACAACAAACAAAAAACAAGCAACATTATGTTACATCTTCATGTTACATGTATGTAACAGACACAGGCACACCAACAAATGTACTCCTTACATACACACATATCACACACATATATATACATATATGACAAGTGAGAAGCTGACAGGATCATTAGAATACCAGGCAAAATGCTTAGTGGCATTTTGTCCATCTACATTCTGAGTTCAAATTTCGCCAAAGTCAACTTTACCTGCCATCCTCTGAGGGCCAATAAAATAAGTACCAGTGGAGTACTGAGGTCGATGTAAGTGACAGCACCCCTCTACAAAATATTTCAGGCCTTGTGCCTAAAGTAGAAAGTGCTATTATTATTATTATTATTATTATTATTATTATGGGAAATTTTCATTCTCACTCACCCGAAATACTTCCTCGTTACACCTGCTGAGGATTGAACTTCCGATGGGAATGTTACTCTGTAGTCCCGAACTGGCCACCCACCATCGCAGGACATCAGCTCCATAGGATGGAATACCACTGGCCTGAAATGAAAGAAACCCACAAAAAATACAAAGTCAGTGATGAGAGGCTATCTATTGGAGGAGGAGGAGGCGGAAGCGGAGGAGGAGGAGATGAGGAGGTGGAGGAAGGGGAGGAGAAGAGTAAATTGTTGTTGGATAGAAGTAGGAGGCTGGCAACCACAGCAGCACAGGATGGACAAATGTTTATAAGAAGTAGGGTCTGATGAAATAAGGATTAGTGAGGACGTATAACATCACATGTAAGCCAAATGTACATACCTTGGATCCATCCACAATATCCATTGGATCTATGACATTTCCGACAGATTTGGACATTTTCTTGCCCTCCGCATCAACTGTGAACCCATGAACCACAAGAGACCTGTAAAGACAACAACAATAACAGCACAGATGGTAGTGCAGTGATGCAGTTGATTGTGTACCGCTATATACACCTACACCTGCAGCTATATACACCTGACGTTTAACAGGGGCCTGTAAGTGAATGCACATACAATGGAAGAGCTACATAAAAGTGCCCATAGCTAATGTTCTATAAAATGTGTTGAAAGAATATTTGTTCAAGTGCAGTCATGGCTGTGTGGTTTAAAGCTTGTTTTGCAATTATGTAGTTTCAGGTTCAATCACAATGCACAGCACCTTGGGCAAGTGTCTTCTACTATACTCTACAGCTAATCAATGCCTTGTCAACGAATTTCGTAGCTGAAAATTGTGTGCATATGCACACGTGTGTGTTTGTGTGTGTGTGTGTATACATATATATATATATATATATATATATATATATATATATACACACACACAATCAAGATAATAATAAAAAAAAATAATTTCAAATACGGGATAACTCACTTGAAAGGAGGTTTTTCATTGAGGGCCACACTGGTGAGAAGAGAGGACAAAAACCAGCCCCCAAACTGGTCAAGTCCCTCCAAATAGACATCAGCTTCTTCATTAGAATCTGTAGATAGAGAGGCCAAATGTAAAACAAATGTGGAAGTTAAACATGGAAGACAAGGTCACAGGTTATAAACTAGAAGTCGAATGAACAAACATTAATATAAAGCAGGTACTTATCTAAATGACTCTGAAAGGGCAATGAAGGGCCAAGTCAACTCACAGAGAACTTGTACAGAAAGAAGATTATGGGATTTAGCTAAATACCCTTTCTACTATAGGCACAATGCCTGAAACTTTTGCAGGGTGATAGTGGGGCTAATCAGTTATATTGATCGCTGTGGTCAACTGATAAATATTTCATTGATCCCAAAAGGATGAAAGGCAACCTTGGTAGAATTTGAACTTTGTAAAGAAGGACAAAATGTCACTTAGCATTCTGTCCAACATGCTAACGATTCTGCCAGGTCGCTGCTTTGAAAGTTGACCTTGGGGTCTTGGAACTAGGAACATAAAGAGTCAAGAAATTTCACAAAACATTTTGTCCAACAAGCTTACAATTCTTTCTACTATAGGCACAAGGCCTGGATTTTGTGGAGAGGGGGACAGTCGATCACATTGACCTCAGCACTCAACTGGTACTTGATTTATTGACATCTTCTTACATTTCAATTCATGTTTCTGCTGAATAAGTGTCTTAGGGTCCTTTGATATAAAAGGGTTGTGCATTTGGTTGACTTACACATTCTAATTCAAAGGTTGACAATCCTATACAGATTTCTTAAAGGTATTCCCCATATAGGTAAGTTTACTTCACCCACCAGGAGGAGGAGGACGAGGAGGAGGAGGACGAGGAGGAGGAGGACGAGGAGGAGCAATGCTTGTTGATATTTCCACCATCAATGGCAAGGACTGCTACTATCTAATCAGGATGCAAATCTGTGGTCACTTGGCCTCCAGAAATAGCAACCAAAACCCCTCTCTCAAATCACATCCGAAAGTTGAATAAAAGACATTGGACAATGCTGGCTTCTTCAGAAACTAAAAGACAGGATGGTCATGGATGATATAACTTTGATCTTGGATCTGCCCGCTGATGTCAGACCCTGGAAGCCAACCATCACTGCCACCACCACCACCACCACCACCACCACCAGCAACAACAATTACAACAAATGTTACCTTGTAAGATGCAGGCCCAAGAGACACCACTATCGAACCATATGTCCAAAATATCTTCCCCTTTCACAAAACCAGAAGAATTCTTTATACCACTCTGGAAGACAAGAGGAAATAAATGACGATAAAGACTTCAGAGACAACAGATAGAAAACAAAAAAGAGAGAAAAACACATACAATATACCACAACAGACCAATACAACTATAACACTACCTTCTGTAGAACAGACTCAGGTAACAGTTCCTCTGTAGACATCTTCCACCAAACGTCAGTGCCATGTTCAAGGAATAACTTAGAGATGTGGTTCACACTGTCTCTGTAAGAGATAACAACAACAACAGCAATTATTATAGGACATACATTAAACATTACAAATACAAACTCTCTCACTTCCATTCAGATACGTGCCCAGGTGTGGCTGTGTGGTAAGAAGTTTGCTTCTGTACCGTATGGTACTGAGTTCAGTCCCACTACATGGCACCTTGGGCAAGTGTCTTCCACTGTAGCAGAAGTTCTCAAACTTTTGGGACCACCACCTGAACCCTCTCAATGCCCACCAGGGGGGGGGGGGCAGTAGCACCCACTTTGAGAACCTATGCACTATAGCTTCAGTAATGACTTAACAAAACACAAACGCATTCATACAGGAGAGAGATCATATCCTTTGTGATCTGACAAGCCTTCCAGCATTGGCCATGACTATGATATCACTTGGCTTGACAGGGCTTCTCAAGCACGGTATATCGCACTCTGTTCAATTCCTATGTGGAGTGGACATTTGGTTGAGTGGCGGCTCTATTGAATTGCTGTGCACTCAAGGCTGAAACTAAAATTACAGACCTAGATTTTGCTGGTGATGCAAGTTATTCTTGCTGTTAAGATGTCGTGCTACCACTGAACAGGTATGTGTGAGAAGCCGTTACGTGTTACGAACGCGAGATTTTCAGGTCACCTCCATAGACAAGGTCCCGGTTACTGGAAGCTGATGATGATGATGACGATGATGATACACACACATACATATATACACACACACACACACACACACAAATAATGATGCTGATGATAGAAATAAAGTTGGAGTCAAATAATTACACTGTAATGAAGGGTTTTCCAGTAGAACGACAATAAAAGACAGGAATGGGCAGCCCCCAAGACCTCTGACGAGAGATGCACCAGTAAGTCCTGGATTCTAGCTGGGACAGCATACTGTTCTGTGATGACTTGGGGTAGATGTTGACAGAATCGAGACATTTCTGTGAAGAGAGAGAGAGAAAGAGAAGTGGATAGTGTGTGAGTAAGTGACAAGTGTATGTGAGGGGGGAGAGAGAAAAGATGAGTATGGGAGTGTGTGTGTGTGAGAGAGAGAGAGAGAAAGGAATGATTGAGAGACGAGGATGGGTGTGACAGAAATGAGAATTGATGTGAGGGGTGAAGGAACAGGAAGGAATGAGAGAATAGAAGTTTATTATAAGAGAATGTGAGGGAGTGAGTAAGAGAAATGACAGTTGATAGGAGGGAGAGGATAAGTGAGAGAGGAATAGTGTAGATGAGAGAGAGAGAGAGAATAAGACAGAAATATGTGTGAGAAAGAGAGAATTATTGCATGTGTGATAGAGTGGATATAGGTGTGACAGAGAGAAAATGAGAGAGAGAGAGAAAGAGAGAGAGAAATTGCATAAGTGAGAGAAACAGAAAGAAAAAAGCAAAGTGAGGAGATAAAAGTCAGATAAGAACCACAAGAAGTAATTTAACAAGGTTTTATATTGAAATATATTAATTACATTGACAGGAAGCCCACCACCTTTCCACAAGTCCACAAGTCCACAGCCTCCTCCCACAATCCACTTTCCCACAAGCCCACTCAACCTCCCACAAGTCTGTCCAACCTCCCACAAGCTTATCATCTTCCCACAATCCACTTTCCCACAAGACCACTCAACCTCCCACAAGTCTGTCCAACCTCCCACAAGCTTATCATCTTCCCACAAGTCCACCTTTGTCCCTTAAATGCATCAAGTTCTACTTACAATTGCAGTCTCCTTCACAGAGCTGGTGTCCACAAACCATTGAAGACTAGCTCGTATGATCACAGGCTGGTTGGTGCGCCAATCGTAAGGGTAACTGTGAGCGAAGTCCTCCACTTTAATCACATGATCTCCCAGTAATTCCAAAACTGACACAAAGTAGAACAACAACAACAATAACAACAATAATTATTATTTCTAGAATCAACACATGAAATTTCATGGGGAGGGGGGGGGGGCTAGTCGCTCACATCGACCCCAGTACTTGACTGGTACTTGTTTTCCCCAACCACGAAAGGATGAAAGGCAATGCTGACTTCAGCAGAATTTGAACAAAGAGAGCCTGAAGAAATGCCATGAAGCATTTTGTCAGGCATGCTGCTGCTGCTGTTGCTAATTAGCATTTAGAATTAGTGATAATAATTATAAATGCCTTGATACAGAGCCAGGCACTGGCTCTCATGGCTTCTGATGTCAACTGATTGGAAGTGTTATCATGTACATGTTTTGTCTTGGTATAAAAAGATGGGCTACAGCAAATACTCTGCTCAATACCACAGATTTGCTTGTCAGTTGCTTGACCATAACCAGACGAGCATCTCCCTTAGTAGCTGATGATATGTGCATCTCTGATCATGAGCAGAAGTAGTGAGGGAGCATCATAGCATCATAGGAATTCTTTGGGGTTTGAATAATTCCCCTCTGAAAACATGGGTGCTTCGTTCATCATCCTTAAGCAACCCTTATTCAGAGACCTTTTGAGTGGGATGGGCTACTTGACCCGAAGAAAATTCAAACTGTGCCTCCACCTGCAAGGTCATGCACTATTTATCTTGATATAAGATCACCATGTATTCCCTTTTGAGAGGGGAATACATTGAATAAAATCATAATTAACTGATCCTCCTGTATTTTCTTTTACCCAAAACTGACATGTAAAGAGTGTGGAAAATACAATAGTATACACACCAGTTTCATTGGCATCTTTCCCTACGACCTTGTTAGCAAGTTGAGGGCCTGCTTCTGGTGAATAGCTGCCATCTTCCCTGATTAATGATTTCTGAAAAGAAGAATTTAAAGATGGAAATAGAGTATCAGCAACCAGGTGTTGGATGTATGATGAACAGCGTTAATTTACACTACAATGAACAATGCTTATTTACAGTACAATGAACGACAATAATGTGACAAGGTGACCATATGTGATTGTGTGACAAGCTGACCATGTATGACTGTGTGACAGAATGAAGTGCAACTGTGTGTAACAGGGTGACCATGCATGGCTTGTGTGACAGGGTGAGCAGGTTTGCCTGTGTGACAGAGTGACCGTGTGTGACTGTGTGATAGAATGATGAAGTGTGACTGTGTGTGACAGGGTGACCATGTGTGACCATGTGCAATTGTGTGTTATGTTTGCAAGACAGTGACCATATGTGGTCGGTCAGTTGATAAATTTCCCATCAGTACTTACAACAGATAGTCCATGGTCAATAGCAAGATGGAAGTCCTCATGTCCATGGGCTGGGGCTGTATGGACGAGGCCGGTTCCCTTTGTTGATGTCACATGACTGGCTGAGTATACTGGCAGTTCTTCGTTGTTGAGTGGGTGGCAGTATGTCATCGACAACAGCTTCGAACCTGGTTTTGAACAACAAAAACAGCATTAATTACAACAACAGTAGTGGTGGTGGTGGTGGTCATGGTAGGAGTAGGAGTAGTAGTAGTCAAATACAGTCACCCTGTCACATACAACATTGCCTTTCAGCTTCCCAAGGGTTCATAATATGAAGAAACACTTCTCTTTTGGGTGGTTTTTATCTCAGTTGATGGAATTTATTTGAAACTGAAGAGTCATCTAACTAGCTTTTTGAAGTTCGTATACAGCAGCATCTGACCATGTGCATTTTTTACTTAGTAAGCAGAGAAGTGCTTGGAACACATAACATGGTCGTTTGCTGCTCAAACTCACATATATATACTTACATATAAGAGACCAAACTGTACGTACGCCGCTATATATATATATATATATAAAATGGGACAAGAACGCAAAACATCCAGACAGTTAGGTCATTCAAGAAAGGGACAACAAAACATCCAGATAGACGATTCAAAGAAAACAAGGTTGGGTCATTCGGAGTTTTCTTTCCTCAGTCAAGTTCCAGATTATCTTTGCAATTTCGGCTGGTTATACTCGAGATTGCTCCAATCTGGCCAGCCCCAAGGAAAAACTAAGCTAAGAGCATTAGATTCCTTGGAAGAAACCAATGCTCTTAGCTTAGTTTTTCCTTGGGGCTGGCCAGATTGGAGCAATCTAGAGTATAACCAGTGGAAATTGCAAAGATAATCTGGAACTCGACTGAGGAAAGAAAACTCCGAATGATCCAACCTTGTTTCCTTGTATCGTCTATCTGGATGTTTTGTTGTCTCCTTAGTGAATGTCAACGTTTGTGTCAGTGCATGTATATGCATGAGTGTGCATGTGCGAGTGCTTGTGTGTGTCAGTGTGTATGCATCAGTGTATGTGTGTGTGTGTGTGAATGTGTCGTGTATGTATGCCTGTGTGTGTGTGTGTTGGTGTATGCAACAAGACGACTTGCAAGAGACTGAGAGAGAGAGAAACTCACCTTCAAATGTCAGTGTTACCTCAGTGGGCGACGCCAGTATGTCTTTAAGAGTTGGGACAAATTCCTCGCAACATATGTACATGGTGTCTGCAGTTTCCACACAGCAGTACCTGACAAACACGAAAGACAGTTACAGCTTAGTAGTAGAAGTAGTAGTAGCAGTAGCAGCAGCAGCATTGATGATTAATTCAAATATGCACCCATTCTCTTACACTAGTAGCTAGCTCTGGCTAATCCAACCCTATGTATGTGTGTGGGTGTAGGAGTAGTGTGTATAAGGTGAAAGTATGTGTGATCATTGCCAGCGTCACCTTACTGGCAGCTGTGCAGGTAGCATGTAAAAAACACCATTCGAGTGTGGTTGTTGCCAGTACCGCCTGACTGGCCCTTGTGCCAGTGGCACGTAAAAGCACACACTACACTCTCAGAGTGGTTGGTGTTAGGAAGGGCATCCAGCTGTAGAAACTTTGCCAGATCAGACCGGAGCCTGGTGCAGCCTTCTGGTTCACCAGTCCTCAGTCAAACCGTCCAACCCATGCCAGCATGGAAAGCGGACATTAAACAACGATGATGATGATATAAATATAAGATATGAGGAGTTTGTTTCTTTTCTACAGGGTGACTCAAACTAATAGACATGTGATCTGAGTGCTCAAATTAGTATGTGACTAAAATTCCAGTTTGAACTGCAGTTGACGATGTGAAAAAAACTCTGGTGATAACTTACTTAATGTCAGCGCCAAAACAAATTGCTTGGTTGGCTGGAATCGTCCATGGTGTGGTGGTCCAAACAAATAATTTAACAGGTTTTTTCAGTATTTTGCCTTAAAAAACAGAAATATATAAACATGAAAAGCTATCGCTGTTGAACCTGTTTAATAATCCTTTCTACTGGAAGCACAAGGACTCAAATTTAGGGGAAGGGATTAAGTCGATTACTTTGACCCCAGTGCGTAACTGGTACTGATTTAATCGACCCTGAAAGGATGAAAGGCAAAGTCGACCTCAGCAGAATTTGAACTCAGAATGTAAAGATGGACGAAATACCACTAAGCATTTTGCCTGGTGTGCTAACGATTCTACCAGGTCACCACCCTAATTGAACCGCTTTAATAATGATATGTATATTTATCAATAATTTATAATAATAATAAAATGCCTTGGTGCAGTGCCAGGCAGTGGCTCTCATGGCTTCTGATCTTAACTGATTGGAAGTGTTATCATGTACATTGTTTTATCTTGGTATAAAAGATGGTCTACAGCAAATATTCTGCTCAATACCACAGATTTGCTTGTCAGTTGTTTGACCTTAACCAGTTGAGCATGTCCCTCAGTGGCTGATGACATGTGCATCTCTGATCACGAGTAGAAGTAGTGGAGGAGAATCATAGCCATGTATTGAGAGGAATTCTTTGAGGTTTGAATAATTCACCTCTGGAAATATGGATGTTTTGTTCAACATCCTTAAACAAACTTTATTCAGGGACCGTTTGAGTGGGATGAGCTACTCGACCTGATGAAAATTCTAACTGGGCCCCACCTGCAAGGTCATGCACTGTTTATCCTGATATGAGATCACCATGTCACACACATATGGTTTTGATGCATGTGCCTGGCGTACCCTCATCAGACGGGTAGTCATGATGGGTATATTGGGCTTTGTATATTTGTACCCCAGTGTCACTTTGATGGCAGGTGTTGTTCTCTCACTCAATAACAATAATAATAATAACAGTTTTTCCCTCTACTACAGACACAAGGTCTGAAATTTGCAGGGAGAAAGCCAGTCAATTGCACTGACCTCAGTACTGGAGTGGTACATATTTTATCAACCTTAAAAGGATGAAAGCCATGGAGGGAGGATGTTATATGATGGTGATGATGATGATGATTACATATACATATATATATATACACACACACGGATGGCAACACCAGGCTCCAGTCTGATTTGGCAGAGTTTCTACAGCTGGATGCCCTTCCTAACGCCAACCACTCAGAGAGTGTAGTGGGAACGTAAAAGCACCCACTACACTCTCTGAGTGGTTGGCGTTAGGAAGGGCATCCAGCTGTAGAAACTCTGCCAAATCAGACTGGAGCCTGGTGTTGCCATCCGGTTTCACCAGTCCTCAGTCAAATCGTCCAACCCATGCTAGCATGGAAAGCGGACGTTAAACGATGATGATGATGATGATGACACATATACATGTAAACATACACACACACACACACACACACATATATATGTATGTATAATATATCAAAATTTAATTTCAAAGTAGACAACATTTTTAGTGGAAGCGATGGCAAGAAGAAGAAGACATTAATGAAATTCCATACCTTCACTCAGTTGTACTAAACCCTCTGGAATCGTTAGAGCATCAAATGTCAGCCATAGTGACTGGCTGACATGTTTGGTGTTATAAATAAGCTCAGACTCGGCAAGTGCTGTCCTGGAAAGTTAAACAGAAAGGTGAGAGATTCCAGCGATCAAACGATTTAACGATTTGGCTCATTTGTTTCCGTACTCATGTGAATGTATGTATTTATTATCTGTGTGTGTGTGTGTGGAGGGGTGGTTGTGTATTTATATGTGTGTGTATTTGTAGGTGCTGCTTTGGCGTGTGATCTACAAGGGAGATTACTTTAAGTTACTTTTTAGTTTATTTTCAATTTCTAAAATCTCCCTTGTAGATCAAACTATGCTAACAATTTTTTAATACAATTCCAATTAACCATTATCATCATCATCATCATCATCATCATTTAGCGTCCGTTGTCCAGGCTGGCATGGGTTGGATGGTTTGACTGGGTTGGCACACTGGAAGGCTGCACCAGACTCCAGTCCGATTTGGCATGGTTTTCTATGGCTGGATGCCCTTCCTAACACTAACCACTCTGAGAGTGTTATGGGTGTTTTTACATGCCACCGGCACAGGTGCCATTTACGTGACACCAGAGTGCGTTTATGTGCCATCAGCATGGGTGTCAATTTGCATGACACCAGTGTCTGCCATGACTGTGATTTTGCTCGGCTTGATGGGGCGTCTTCTCAAGCACGACATAATGCCAAAGGTCTTGGCCATTGCCTCCATGAGGACCAACACTCGAAAAGAACTCAACCACTTTGCATGTTTAATTTTAAAAATTCAATAAGATTTTTTAAACATCAAATGCCTATGGGGTCCACCTGAGTAAAAAAGGGATCAAAGGGGTCCACAGGTAAAAGAATGAGAACCACCGATATAAACAATCGATGTTTAACTTTAATCTACAAATAATACAAACAAAAAAAAAATCAGAGAAATATATTCTTGCTACACGCATATGGCAAAGCATTGGTCTATACACAGCTTTGGCAGTGAAGAACCATTGAAAGCTGGGTGACGGGTGGTTGTGGTGGTACTTATGGTGCTCTAGCATGGCCACTGCCAAATTTGCTGGAACCAGTAAAAGAAAATGAAATATAGTTAATAAAAAAGATGATTACCTTGATGATGGAGACCAGTATACTGGCATAAAATCTTGGTAAATTAAACCCTGCAAGTAAAATTAGGATTAAAAAGAAAAACATGAATAGGTTTTAGTTTTCTTAGGGGGTTTTTTTTATTAATTTTTTTTTTTTTTGCAAAGTCAGAGGTGAAAAAAATAAGCAAAGAATTTAAAAATGAAATAAATAAAATTAAAATAGTTGACATTTTGAAATTTTTCTTTGTGAATGGACATTTCTTAATCCCCTTAGAATTTTAATCTGCCATATTCAGCACTAGTATATTCTACCTACTTTTGATCAAACTGGCCAGATTCATCCTCTCGCACCTACCCTACAATGTCATTCTAAAAATAAACAATCACCTCGTTGGAATCTTGAAACTATGAGATAAGGCAGAATTAATTCAAAAGGAATGTGGATAAATAAACATGACATTTGACAGAGTAATCTGAATGTTAAAGGGTAAAGGCAGGAGCCCCCTCCCCCAATCACCGGGCCAGAGACCAGCACCAGTCCATGAGTGATTCGGTACCACAACACAGAGAAAGAATGAATTTTAAAATTTTATTTTTATTTTATTGACTATTACAGTCTGCAGAGTGTTTCTGCATTATATATGTATTATATACAAAGAGGTACCCAAAAGTAACCGGAAACATCGTCTGTGGGACAAGCCCATTGCATTTTAGGCTTTCGGTGCTAGAAGCCACTTGATACAACCCTCAGTCTGCCGAGCAGTAGCGTCTGGTGCGGTCGTACTGCCACGTGGTGTGTCTTTGTGTTTGTCCACGTCCCCCACTGCCTGACAACCAGTGTCGGTTTGTTTATGTCCCCATAACTTAGCAGTTTGGCAAAACAGACCAAAAGAATAAGTACCAGGCTTTAAAAAAATAAATAAAAAAGTACTGGGATCGATTTGTTGGATCAAACCCTTCAAGGTAGTGCCCCAGCATGGCCACTGCCCAACGAATGAAAAAAAAAAGGAAAAGATAAACGATACAATGCTCATTGATCACTTACCTTCTTATAGAGACTGTAAAAAACATTGAGCTGACAGCTGGAATATTTTGGGTCCATGGTCAAATAAGGTGTGTTCCAGTCCCCTAAAATACCCCACCTTTTGAATGTGGCCTTTTGTTGCTTGATGGCTCCTTTTGCAAACTTTCGAGCTGCAAGAACAACCAGGAAATATAATACATCATGAGACAACTTCACTAATATATTCACCTCTCTCTCTCTTTCTCTCCCAAAGGTAATCATGTTTCTCCTCTACTGTCCCCAATACTACTCCCCACTCAGTAAAGGAGGATCTTGTCTTGTCTTGCAAATTACTTGGGGACACCACTGCTGCTGGTGCCACATAAAAAAAAAAGCACCCAGTACCCTCTGTAAAGTGGTTGGCATTACGAAGGGCATCCAGCAGTAGAAACCATGCCAAAACAGACAGCAGAACTTGGAGCAGTCTTCTGACTCGCTGGACCCTGCCAAACTGCCGAACCCATTCCAGCATGGAAAACAGACATTAAATGGTGATGAAACAACATGGGAAATTTTATGTGGTTGCTTAATTAGCTGGAAATAGCAATTCCCCACCTCAAAATATGCTGTTGTGCTTTGTTGGATAAAATAGTCTTAGGTATGCGTTAAATGGAAGGATGGGCCTGGCCAGAATGCCTTTGAGTTTAAGTGTGTGTGAGTTCTGTGGTGTGATTGTACATAACAGTTATGTGTATGTGCGCAAGTGTGTGTGTATGTGTGTGTGTGAATGACTACATACAACAATGTGTGTGTGCGTGAATGACTACATGACTACATGCATCTATATGTGTATATAAGTGAATGTGTGTGTGTGTGTGAAAGTGAACGGGCGTGTATATGTGTATGCGAATGTGTGCATACAAATAACTATGTGGATGCATATGAGTGTGTGGAGTGATTGCGAGTTACACAACAACAACACACTCTGAAGAAGGAAAAAAAAAAAACAAAAGACCTTACCTCGATCTCTGATGGTCAATGGACGAAGATCATTCACTGCATTGTCTTTCTGCTTGATGGCTTTCAGTTCAATGGGCAATCCATGGCAGTCCCAACCTGGGCGATATCCAATTCTGTACCCTTCTAGCAGTTTGTGGCGGTTCACAATATCTTTTAAAATCTGTTCAATAAATAAAAACCGAAACTATCTTGAAAACCACAGGCAAAAGCCAACATCGTTTTTAACATTCACTTTTCCACGCTGGGATGGGTTGGACAGAATTTGTCGAGGCAAATTTCCTACAGCTGGATGCCCTTCCTGTTACCAACCCTCAGTCATTTCCAACTCAGGTAATATTTCTCCATAACCAGACGTGTTTCCACACAAGATTGGAAACAAATGACACCACTTGGATGACAGTGAAACTTGTTTACAACTACCATGTGATGTCAAGGCAAAGAGATACTCACACACACATACACACACACACACATACATATGCATACATATGAATACATGCTTGTGTGGGTCAGATAGAATTTGTGGAGGTAGATTTTCTCCAGTCAGATGCCCTTCTTGTCACCAACCATCACCTGCTTCCAAGCAAGGCAATATTTCTGCATGACTAGACATGTTTTTCATGGAAGACTGAAAACACACAACACCACCCGAATGATAGTGAAACTCATTGCAAACCATCAAATGATGTCAAGACAAAGATATATACATACATGCACACGCACTCACATATACATACATTACATATGTATGATGAGCTTCTTTCAGTTTCCAAGTCTGCTTATAAGGGCTTTGGTTGGCCCGTGACTATAGCAGAGGACACTTGTCCATGGTACCACACAGTGGAACTGAACCCAAGACTACACGGTTAGGAAGCAAGCTTCTTAACCACACAGTCAACCACATATGTGCCTACACTGATATAGATAAAGAGATAGATAGACAGACAGGCAGATTGATAGACAGACAGACAGATAGATATGAAAGAGAAAGAATATATTTACTGCTTTAGTTACCTTGTTGACAGCATGCCCAACATGTAGTAATCCATTGGCATATGGAGGTCCATCATGTAAAACAAACTCTGGTCGTTGTTCCTGGTTTCTTTGCCATTCATAAAGTTTGGAAAAACCAGTTTTCTAGCAAAAATAAAGAAGAAAGCAATGTTGTATGTATGTATATATATATATCAATAATATATCAATAATAATAATATATATATATATATATATATATATATATCAATAATGATAATATATATGTATATATATATTAATAATATATATATATATATATATATATATATATATATATATATATCAATAATAGACAATGGACAAGACCAAGAGACCAACCAAGACAAAGACAGCAAGATGACCTCACCCACTATCTGGAGCCTACATGGCCATGGCTGGCCAGAAACAAACAGTAGTGAAAGAAGTCCAGTGAAGGATCCCTCCTTCAGGATTAATGAAGCCCTGATTGAAATGAGATGAGTTGAGTTGAATTAGAAAGCTTCAAAAGGGACAGGGCATTAATCTCACTAGTCTGGGAGGGTCGGTGATTGTCATGAGAGTGACTCTTCCTCCAGACTCAAAAAGTACAAAGGAAAAAGAAAAGACACAGATAGAGACCAGGTTGTTATAGTGGTGGTGTCATTGTGATTATTGTTATTGTGACCCACTTTTGACTAATTTCAGATCTTGTGCTCACATGAGGGCAGCAACTTGACAGAAACGGTGAAGCAAAGAAAACAGAAATGCCTGGCAGTGCTTAGAGCTGCTGAATTCAAGCCACACGAAAATCAACAGTTCTTTTCATCCCAATAACACCAATTGATTATGTCGCAACTAAACGAGCCTGAGCAACTCCCCAGCTTGCCAGCTCTTGTCAAACCGTCCAACCCATGCCAGCAAGGAAAACGGACGTTAAATGATGATGATGATGATGATGATGACGACGACGACGACGATGTACCAAAATGAAAACAGGAACCTTTCACAGGATGCTCACGGCCGGAACGCCTTTGATTATAATTCTGCTCAATCAGAACTGGCCTGGGAGCTAAACAACTTCAACAGACACAAACTAATGAGGGAGCTTCAACGGGAAGGTCACGGGTGGAAGGTTTGTGGTCGTAGGGATTCTGGATCGGAGTTCACCTGGGGCTAAACAAAACAATAACAGCAATAAGCTAGGGTTGATTTAATGGACGGTAAGCTTTAATTAGGCAAAATTCGGTTGCAACCCATTACGTTCTGAGTTCAATTCCTACCGAGGTCAACGCTGCCTTTCATCATTTCCGGAGTCGGGTGTGAATCAACGAGCTCCCGCCCTCCAAATATTCCACGCATTTTAGAAACCACAATTATTTGACAAAATACGTTCTGAGTTCAAATACGCCGGGGTTAACTTTGCTTTTCATCCTTCTGGGGTCGATAAAATAAAATACCAGTAAAAAAAAAAAACTAGGGTCAATTTAATTAACAAACCCTCCACCCGCTAAAATTTCAGGCCTTGTACCCATAGTAGAAAGGATTATTATTATTATTATTATTATTATTATTATTATTATTATTATTATTGTTGTCATCATAATAAAGATCGAAGTGAATTGGTTGCTGAAAGCAATCGAAGCATGATAGACCCCTTCACGTAAAGTTATGCTACGTTCTTTTACGTTCAGAGTTCAAATCCTGCCGATGTCGATTATGATTTCAACCCTTCTAAGGTCGATGAAATAAAGTATTTAATCAAATAATAAGGTCGCTATAAGGGAGGGGGAACACGGGAAATCACCACTACCATATCCTTGGCCTTGTACCTAAGTCCAGAAATCATCAACATTATTACAACAAACGTAAGTGATATGTGATTCCTTACTTCTTGAATAACCTTTTCTCTCTTAGCAGCGGCTCCGTCGCGAAGCGTTAAGGTCAGTTTGGTTTTGGGAAGGCTGAGTAATAAATTCGTTTTCTTTTTCTCACTACCCTCGTTATTGCTCTCATTGCTGTCCTGTCTCTTGTTGCTGTACCCCCGGGTAGAGTGCAAGCTGGGGGTGAAACGTGAGTGCAGCGACTCGGCAAAACCCAGGAGCCGCGTGCGAGAGATCGTAACCAACATGTTTTCATGTCAGGCAACCAATCTTCGAACGGAGCTAGCAGCTTTTACATAACAAAACACACGATATTCTAGTTTCGTATTTTTTTATTTATTAAAAGGAGCCCCTTTATTTTCTCTGGAGATGCAAGGTGCAGCTGATTAAATTAACTCCCTCATGTTTGAACTAGTATTTATTTCATTGAGAGATGAAAGATGAAGCTGATCGCGGCCGCATTTGAACTAGAAAGATGAAAGTAAGTAACTAACTACCGCAATGTATTTATTTTAGCCGTGTAATTGTATTTATTGACATGGTTTCGTTCAGTCTTCATCGCTACCAGAAAATTCTTCCTATTTCGACAGGCAAATGAATACAAATATTAATCTGTTTTTATTCCAGGGTTCTTAATTACAATTAAATAACTTCCTAATGTAAATTGTTTTTTTTTTCCTTCCTGTTTTACTTCTGTATTCATGAATGCAACGAAAACCTGTCTTCGTTGATGCGACCATTTAACAACATAATGGTACAATAACAGCAATCGTCGACGTTAATTTCCATATTTTATCGACAAAATGAGGAGTGGGGAGCAAAACTCTACTCCAGTGAGACAGTGGACCTGAGAAAGTAAAAAGTCGAAAAGCTATTTCACACATTCTCTTACAGTCAGCTTTTAAATCGACGCCGATAACTAAATTATTGCTTTCTTGTCGGAAACACAATTACAAGACAGGGGAGATAACTCTCAGTAGCACTGATAATTTTTCTTTTTGCTCAATCGAACACTCTTCTCATAAGATTAGGCTGCTGAGCAAATGACAGTGCTTCCGGGCCGATCTTTGTCAACATACATTTGTATGACATACAACTGTATGACTAGAAAAGAACAAGTAAAGAGGTTCTTTAGAAGTGCATGTGAACTGAGATTCTCTTAAATTGAAGTGGCATTCACAAAAGGATCTAAAACGTTTTTGTTAGGTCTTTTCGAAAATGACCCAACGTCAGTGGACATGTTCGCTTTATTTTGTGTGAATTTGTATTCGTTGTGTGTCTCGAGGAGTTTTTGACTGCAGTTCAGTGAAAGACGTCTCTTTGTAGAAATTTTAATTTTGATGACTTCCTCCATCAAATCGCTGTTGTTCTTTCAATGGACAGTGAACTTGATGGGAAGGAATCAGGGGGGGGGGGGGGGCTGTGTGTTTGTCAACTTGTTTAATTGTTCCTGCAGTTGTTGTTTTTTTATGCTTTCTTATGTAGTTGTGGTCATATATGTGAGTACTTGGTTTTGTTGTCATGAGGGTGGTGGTTAGAGCAGAATTCAGTAATGGAGATGGGTTGGGCTTATGTGTTTTTCAGCTTGTTTAATTATTTCTGTTGTTGTTCCTGCAGTTTCTTTGTTTCTTTGTTTTGTACTCGTCCTTGTGAGTGTTGGTTATGTTGGTATGGTGGTGGTGGTTGTGGTGGGAGCAGAGTTCGATATAATGGGTTTTCTATATCTCCATTTTCACTTTCATTTAGAGTTGGCTTCTTTTTTTCTTTTCTTTCTTTCTGACAAAGGCTTTTTGCAACAATTCCATCTTGCTCTCATCGCAAAATGTGGTTTCTTAAATAAAAGCCAATCAGGAGATAAAATAGGAGTGTCCAAGTGTATCTTAAAAGTTAAATGAAATGACTCTGATCTCAGGTCATTGAGAATTGACTTGAGGCTAAACAAAAACAGCAATACAATTAACAAGAACAATATGACCATCACCACCTCTACCAACAATACCCCCCAGCATAACCAAAATCAGTACAATCAACACTAGCACCACTATTAACCCACCAACTTTTGAAGGATCAACTGGAGATGACAATAACAGTATCAACGTGACTACAATGACTGTAGCTACAGATGTTGTATGTCAATACAACAAGGTGTATGTGAGTGTGTTTGTGGGGTGGGGGTGAGAAACTAGAGTATGATTACCTGGTAATATACTGTACAGGAATTACAGTATATTACCAGGTTCATGGGCACTTTGTTCCTTGTACCTCTCACCTGATCCACAATAACTGCATGCTCTACTTTCTCTTTCCCATGACCACTTGTTGGGGGTGGGCATATGGCATAGTGATTAAAATGCACGGGCTACTAACCCCAAGATTCCAAGTTCGATTCCAGGCAGTGACCTGAATAATAATAATTGTAGTAGTAGAGGTAGTGTTGGGTGATTTAGGGATGCTGGGAGATAGTGTTCTTATTGTTGTTGTTGTTGTTGTTGGTGGTGGTGGTGGTGGTAGTAGTGGTAGTGTTCTTCTTAATTGTATTGTTGTAGCTGATTAGCTTCAAGTCAATCCTCATTGACCTGAGATCAAAAGCATTTCATTCAACTTTTAAGATACACTCAGATACTCCCATATTATCTCATGCCATTGTCTTATTTCATTTTGAGCTGCTAATCTTGTTAATATTGTTGTTGTTGTTGGTGGTAGTGGTGGTAGTGGTCATTAAGAAGCTGGTGAGGTGGGAATGGTGGTGATTGTTTTGGTTTTGGTTTTGGTGGTGATGGTCGTAGTGTTGGTGAAAGTGGCGATGGTGAAAGTGAAGGTTGAGTTACGCAGGCAGGCAGGCAGGCAGGCAGGCAGACAGACAGACAGACAGACAGACAGACAGATGGATGGATGGATGGATAGATAGATAGATAGATAGAAGCTGAAAGAAGCCCTTTGTGTGTGTGTGTCATCACTGCTTGACAGCCGGCGATGGTGTGTTTACGTCCCCGCAACTAGCAGTTCGGCAAACGATACCGACAGAATAAGTACCAGACTTAAAAACGAAAAACAATAAGTACTGGAGTCATCGGTTCGTCTGACTAAAATTTCTTCAAGAAGGTGATTGCCCCAGCAGGGTCGCAGAGTGAAACAAGTAAAAGACAAAAAAGAAGAAAAAAAAGAAACAAACAAACAAAAAAAAACAATAGATAGCAACACACGACATCGAGTAACACTGAATGAATAATGACTTGAATAAAAGCGGCCATAATCAGCACTACATTGACTTATAAGAACAACAGCAGCGATATATATATATATAGGTTCAGACCGCTAGATGCACTTATACTAACACCCTGTCGAATACGATAGCAAACTACCAGAATTACAAAAAGAACAACACAGCAACTGCTTGCTTACGTCCGTCCGTCCGAGCGGACGAACACAGTTTTTAGTTGAGTGTGTTAGTTAGTGTGAAGAAAATATACAAATATATTTGATATTTGTGAAGTGATTATTTAAAGCCATGGACACAGATTCGGAGGTAAGTTCTTCATTTAGGATAGAAAGTGTTAATCGATTTCTTTGTTTGTTTGTCTATCTCCCAGACTATCTATTTATCGCTCTTTCAGTCTTTCTATGAATCTCTCTCTATCTATCTATCTACATACATACACCAGAATAAGCATATAAATGCGAAACAAGGTGGTCTGTTTGTCTCTTTGTATGTCTATCGACCAGTCGATCGATGTTTTAATCAAATCTGTATAATCTATGTAACTATTTGTGTGCGCATCTGTACGTTTAGACAAGTTGAGAGAAATTTCTCAACTAACTTGAAGCGAATATGTAATACATACATGCAAATCTATATATATATATATATATAATATATATATATATATATATATATATACGATTAAACCTTGGGAGAGGCATTATGCCGGTAATAAACACACGCACTGGTTCAGTCCTTTATTAATTTATATAGTTTTTTGTTAAATTATTTCATTGCACTCTTGCAATCTCTTCAGTAACTTGTCTCTCCAACACACGTATCCACATCAAGAATCTTGCACACGAAATACACATACGAAATATATATATATATATATATATATATATATATATATATATAGTGTAGTATATTGCCACTTAAGTGTGGCTGACCCCTAGGGGTGGATGTTACTGACCTAGGTGTCAGCCACACTTAAGTGGCAATATACTACACTTTATCGTGCAGTTACTGTTAATACTTCATTTAGAGAATTAACATTGCTTATATATATATATATATATATATACTACATACATGCATGCATACACACACAATGTACTGATTCGTGATCAAAATTTATATATGTTGATTTGGTGATTGGTCCATCTTTTATGATTGATTGCCGAATCTCTGAGATTCCTCGTTATCAAAGACGTTTCCGACCTTCTGTCTATGGCTATTCATTTCCTCAGCTCCACTCCCGCTGCACATCAGCATGGTTCGAAGCGTAGGCGACAGACAGACGAAAGTTGTCAACTTCCACTGGGTTGATCGAATCAAATCTCACTAACACATGCGCTCGTGTATGTATAATCTCCGTCGACTCACTGGGAAGCGATAGA
>NC_142951.1:31766494-31798994 GCF_046866305.1 Octopus bimaculoides | reverse complement strand
AATGTGAAGGAGAGGGTGGAAAGACAAAGCTGTAATAGAAATGGCAGGGGTTCAGTAGATGGACCCCGATGATGAGCAGGGGACCACATATGAAGCTTTTTTTCCCACTGAATCTCCAAACATGAACTCTACACCTCAACGGCCAATGACAACTATGGCTACAGCATCTGCACTATCTGAAACACTTGTTTTCTCTGTAGGGAATTTGTCAAATGTGCAACCTGGATTTTCGAGCCATGAGCAGAAGCATTACTTTGCTTGCTGGAACATTAGGACCTATGACAGCTTTGACTGCAGCCACCGAGGGACATGGTGAACTTGTTGGTCAGAGCTGGCTCAACCTACCCCAGGTAAATGCCACCACAAGTACAAGCACCCAGTGATGATGTAGGGCAGTCTGCTTGCCCTGCCAGCGTAAGTCGGATGGTCCCTCAGGGTCCAAGACAACTGTTCTCCTTGGAGTTGCATAGGTTTATTGTTGAGAAAGGGTTTTGGGGAAGAGACTAAGGGAGGCAATGTTAGGGAAACAAGAGAGTTAAAGAGTTTAAAATGGTGGGATGGATTGAATAGGAGAAGACACTGTATTCAATTGTGTTATACATGGTTAAGAAAAGTGGTGACAAATTATTCAATAGGTGCAGGAGTGACTGTGGGGTAAGTAGCTTGCTTACCAACCACATGGTTCCAGGTTCAGTTCCACTGCATGGCACCTTGTCTTCTACTATGGTCTTGGGCCGACCAAAGCATTATGATTTGGTAAACTGAAACAAGCCTGTCATATATATATATGTATGTGTGTGTATATGTTTGTCCCCACACTATCACTTGACAACCAAGGGAAGTGTGTTTACATCCCCCATAACTTAGCGGTTCAGCAAAAGAGACCAATAGAATAAGTACTAGGCTTACAAAGAATAAGTCCTGGGGTCGGTTTGCTCGACTAAAGGCGGTGCTCCAGCATGGTCACAGCCAAATGGCTGAAACAACTAAAAGAATATATATATTATCTAATAGACACAATACATACGTTATTTACAGTTGACGGATATTTGTCCTCATCTTGTTTGTTGCTAACACTTTTAGCTAGGTTTTGATGGAGTTTCTCTAAATGTCTCCATTGAAGTCTAATGTCGGTTCCGTACCGATTAGATAATACAGTTCTATATTTAAGAGATGAGGAATTAGGTACATCATTTACATTCGACGGATATAGAACAGACACAATACATGTTTTTATGTACTACTAAAAACATGTATTCTTTTACTCTTTTACTTATTTCAGTCACTTGACTGTGGCCATGCTAGAGTACTCTTTCACCACAACTTTCTCTCCTGTGTGGTTGTTCAGTAAGAAATTGGGGAACCCTCATATATCGTCTAACAACAGGAGAGTCCATCATATATATATATATATATATATATATATATATATATATATAATCATCATCATCATCATCATCGTTTAACGTCCGCTTTCCATGCTAGCATGGGTTGGACGATTTGACTGAGGACTGGTGAAACCGGATGGCAACACCAGGCTCCAATCTAATTTGGCAGAGTTTCTACAGCTGGATGCCCTTCCTAATGCCAACCACTCAGAGAGTGTAGTGGGTGCGTTTACGTGTCACCCGCACGAAAACGGCCACGCTCGAAATGGTGTCTTTTATGTGCCACCCGCACAAGCCAGTCCAGGGGCACTGGCAACGATCTCACTCGAAAATCCTACGGGAGCCAGTCAGGCGGTACTGGCAACGGCCATATTTATGTGTGTATGTATATATGTGCATGTATATATTTGTATGTATGTATATATGTGTATGTATATGTATGGATATATGTGTATATATGGTACTGTCTCCTTGCCTTGACTTTATGTGACAAATTTTAAACGAGTGTCACCAGCATGCAAGTGGTGTCCTTCGTTTCCAATCTTCTGTGGTAAAAAAATGTTTGGTCATTGGAAAATATTACTTTACTTGGAAAACAGGTAAAGATTGGCAGCAGGAAAAGCATCTGGCTATGGAAAATCTGCCACAAATATTCCGTGCAATAAATGATGATGATGATCATCATCATTATCATCATTATAAGTACTTACAACAGAAGTAGTCATATATGGTGTATTGCTTCATCAGCAGTATTTCACACATCTGTATATATATATATATATATATATAATGGTGTCTTATGTGCCACCCGCACAAACCAGTCCAGGGGCACTGGCAACGATCTCACTTGAAAATCCTACGGGAGCCAGTCAGGCGGTACTGGCAACGGCCACGCTCAAAATGGTGCATCTCATGTGCCACCCGCACGTCATACCAGCCATGACGAAGGGAAATAGCCCTGAAACTCGAGTCGCCTTTATATATATATATATTTATATTTATATATTTATATATTTGATCCTTTATATTGAACACTCAATATTTCATCTACATTCAATACTTTCTTTCATGGTGCCATCCATTTTTATTTTATTTTATTTTATATTGTATATTATATTATATATTGTATATTCCATATTCTATACCCCACATTAGTTCTGCAGGAATATAAATAAAACATAAAAAACAGACAGTGTTGGAACTCTTTTAAGCAAAATAATATATTCCTCTATACACAATCATACAAAAAACCCCACCTTTTTTGTATTTATTTTTACTCGCATATATATATATATATATATATATATATATATACACACACACACATATATATATATGTGCGTGAGAAGACCCGGTAAGCCAAGTAAGATCGTTGCCAGTGCCCCTGGACTGGCTTGTGCGGGTGGCACATAAAAGACACCATTTCGAGCGTGGCCGTTTTCGTGCGGGTGACACGTAAAAGCACCCACTACGCTCTCTGAGTGGTTGGCGTTAGGAAGGGCATCCAGCTGTAGAAACTCTGCCAAATTAGATTGGAGCCTGGTGTTGCCATCCGGTTTCACCAGTCCTCAGTCAAATCGTCCAACCCATGCTAGCATGGAAAGCGGACGTTAAACGATGATGATGATGATGATGATATATATATATATATACATATACGTACATATATACATACATGTGTATAAGTGGATGAATGGCTGGGTAGTTGTGTGGGTTGGTAAGTCTTTATTCCACTCTCACAGAAACTTTGTTTAGTCATTCGAGTCATGTACTATTATCAGTCACGTTTGATAAACGAATAGTGAGTTAAGCTGTGTTTATCAAACATTATTATTACAAAGCAATATATCTGCACTTTTATCTAGGTTCAGATGAGTATACACACACGCACATATATATACATACTCACACACATACATGTGTGTATATATAATACAAAAATCATATATATATATATGTGGGTGTGTGTGTATGTATGTATATATATTTATATATATGAGAGGTATTGGGATCTAGAAGACCCAAAGAGTGGCACGTAACGCTAAGTAAGTGCTATGGACAGACCGTAGTTAAACTCTTGGTTCGATAATGACACGAGTGAGGAAAGAAGCCTGGTGTATATAGATACATGTGTGTGTCTGGGTTTTGAATCCCTGCGGGAGCTTGTTAAGGCTTTTGAATTATATTTATTGTCTCTGGTCATTTTCCGTGGAAAAATCGGGTTTTCTCTTTCTCGTGTGTTATTAAAGGATATTTAGCTGCTGTTTATATTTTTTACTGAGCCTGCTGTCTTTATTCAAGTGGAATTGGGTTGAAGTGTTTTCAGTGCATTGACCGAGAGGGAAAATTTGATATTTTAGATCTATGCCTGTGAGGGCATTGATCTAAGTGCTTGCTTATGGGAATTTTCCTGGTCATGGAATCCCGGATCTGCTGCTTGTGTATTGTCAGTCTGTTCAAGGTCAAGCTAGTTTGATCTGTGTAGTCCCACATTTGAGGACAGTTTTTTGATGCACAGGTGAAGTGATTTTCTTTTTTTACAAAAAAAGGGGAAATAAGCTATATCAAATCTCTGACAGAGATGTAAACAGTAGCAATACGGAATCGTAACATATAACGATTAGCCAGAGATGATTTTTAAAATGAGAATATCTGAAATAAACTTGACTGCTCTCACAAAAGAGAATACTGAAAATGAACCCGACCACTCTCAAAAGTTTAGTAAAAAGACAGGTAAAATAATCCAGAATCCTTGTCTGGTACTGGATTGATCCCAAAATCTAATCAGTTCGTGCCAGTCACAAGACCAAACATTTCTGTAAGTTTCAACCAATTCCATCCAGCAATTCTTGAGATATCTTGTCCATAGACAAACAAACAAACACAACTGAAAACAATACCTCCACCTTCACTAAGGCAGAGGTGATGATCCTTGAAATAAAAATGATAACTACAATTATAACAACAACAACAACAATAATAATAATAATAATAATAATAATAATAATAATAATAATAATAATAATAATAATAATAATAATAATAATAATAATAACAATCCAAAGCCAATAGAACAAGTAGTAAATACTTTATTTAAGTCAGAAAGAGGAACAAAATGTCAGTTTTTCAGTGTTAATTTTTTTTAAAAACAATATTAAAGAACAAAGTGAAAACAAACAGTGGGGGGGGGGGGGGGGAAGATACAATAAACAATATTATTAACAATTTGTAATTAATATTCAAGGTATGGGTTAAGTCGATTACATTGACCCCAGTACTCAACTGGTACTTATTTTATCGACCCCGAAAGGATAAAAGGCAAAGTCGACCCTGATGGAATTTGAACTCAGAATGTCAAGACAGACGAAATGCCACTAGGCATTTTGCCCAGCATGTTAACAATTCTGCCAGGTTGTTGCCTTAATTTGAAATTAACGTTAATTAACATATGGTGGAAGTGAGAAAGTTAGAGAAAGGGAAGAAAAAAAAGGAGAAAGTGAGAGAGAGAGAGGTCTAGATTTTGTCAAATTTTTGAGTTTCTCAGATAAATTCATTAATTTTTTTTCCCTGTTAATTTCCAATATTGTTTGAATTAACATGAAAAACAATTTTCTTATATGTCATGGGGCTTTTATTGTGTCGCTCTCGTCTTCTTCTACAACTTTTCTTTATTTTTTTTTTTTTCAATTTCAATAGATTTTATCTCTTTTCACACATGAAAATGAAATGTCAAGTGGACCCCCCCAAAAAAACCAACAAATTTATCCAACAACCCAATGTGGTGTGTGTGTGTGTGTGTGCATATCTATGTATAAGTATATATACGTGTGTGTGTGTGTGTGTGTATATATATATATATATATATATATATATATATATATATATATATATATATAGATATGTATGTATGTGTATATATATATATATATATATACATATATACACATACGTATATATTCCATTGAACAATGAAACAATGAAATGGATAGAAAACATAAGCAGAAAAAAAATGGGCCGGAGGGGGGGGGGAGAACCGAACAATGGATTAATAGCAGTATTTCCACAATAAAACAAAGAATACTTAAAGGAAAAAAAGCCATAATGAATTTTAAAAAAACACACACAAAATAACAAAAATACTACAAGCAATTACCATCTTTTATTGTTTTGTTTTTCGGAAACATTAACTCTTGAAGTAGGAAGCAGTGTTTTAAGGGTGATAGGATGTGCTTTTAGAGAAATCTATGTATGCCTGTCTAGCTGTTTAAATATTTATTAATATGAGAGAAAGCAAGAATAATCTGAGTATATAGATACAGGCTTTGTGTATTTATTCATATATGCTTTATTACCTACACATCTATGTATCAATATTTCTATCTATCTACCTACATATATATATATATGAGAATAATAAAGAAATCTGTAGGTATGCATACGTTTATGTATGTATTCACATATACTTGCAGATATATCTACATATCTAATGTCTCTAACTAAATTTAAATTTATATATATATATATATATATGGCGATTTGTTGCAAGTAGTTAAGGGAAAGATTTAAAAGACTAATTTGTTTCTAATGAAATTTCATTCGAAATTAGGGGAAAAGAATCTTCTTATGGAAACTTGTCTAATGCTGCAGCGTGCCTACGGGGAAAACTTTTGGAGGTGTATGCAATGTCAAAAGTGGTACCAGCATTTTTGGATTGGGAAGAACCACCACAAAAGATGAAGCTAGGTTTGAAGCTTTCCACCAAGAATGATGGTCATGTTGTGGTAGCAGTGTGTGCTGTGATCTCTGAAAATTGTCACCTGATGGTCTGTGAAGTTAGAGTTACTGCAAAAAGCTGTTATCAGTAAAAGTTTGTGCCACAGGATTTCAAAACTAAAAATACACTGAATTATGTGGATTATATATATAAATAAAAGATGGAGGTGGAAATAGCACAGAAGTAAGTCTAAGGCATTTGAATTTAAGAGATGATTTAATAAAAATGGTTTTTTAAATTATACGAAGAAAATATTACCAGTAATAGTTTCTTTATGTAATTTTTAAAATCATTTTTATTAAATTCCCTCTTATGTAGGTGTGTGAAATGGGGTGTATTTGCATACAGGCGCATACACATAATCAAAATTATTTATGTGGGTTTACATAGACACAAATGTGTGTGTGAATGTGTATGTATGTGTGTGTGAATGCATGTATGTACATATAATTTTGTTTATACATATGTATATATATATATATATATATACACATACATGTATGTTTATAGTGTCTTCATCATGACTGTTTTCCCCATGCTGATATGAGTTGGACAAGAATTCATGAGGGAGTATTCTACGGCCTGATGCCCTTCCTGATGTCAATCCTCGCCTTCAAGGCAGGTACTTTATTTCACTCTCAAGGCATTGGTCAGCCCAAGGCTAGAGTAGAAGACGTTCGCCCAAGGTGCCATCCAAAACGATCTAACCCCAAAATCATGTGAGTGCAAATCAAACATCTTAAACAAACAGCCACAAGCTTCTGTGTATGTATGTGTGTATAAGATACAAGTGCTTAGTGGAACAAATGAACAAACTGGAAAAACACAATACATGTGTGTGTGTGTGTGTGTGTGTGTGTGTGTGTGTGTATATATATATATATATTATCCTTAAGCAAGAATGTTGTTGACATTGACTTCAAAGCTTTGGCCAGCTAAGCCATCATCAAACTGCAATGCATTAGAGTCTGAGGATGACTTAGCCAGCCAAAACTTTGAAGTCACTGTCAACAACATCTTGTTTAAGAAAATAAACTTGAACTCTACAAAAGCATAGAGTACCCCATCAGATTAATGAACAATTGTTTTTATCATAACTGAACATAAAAGCAAACATTAATATGTGTGTGTGTGTACACACATGACTAGTTAAGAAGTTAAAAGAGTGGCTCAAGTGCCAAGAGTTCCATGAATAGCTTTTTATCAAAAAGTGCTAAGTGCTCTACACAACAGATGACAGTGCTCAAGATATCCGAGATATAGAGTTTCAGCTTAAAAGTATTCTTTAGCCCTTGTGACAGATAGTACAGCTTGGGCCTGTTCGACCTGGAAATATCTACATCTAGTTGCTGATCTAACTATTCAAAATGTATGAGGAAACTATTGTTATATGCAAGTGAAGTTCCACTTATTTAACTAAACATGCCTACACAACAGAAATTACTGTTGCGAGTGTTTGTTGCCACTTAGCTATACTTTATATATCGGATTCGTTTTGTAAAGTGGCTTATGTTGACATTTTAGTAGATATGACGCCGAAACATGTGAGATCTTTGTTGTGATATTTAGACATGTATATGGTGGTGTGTGTAATGCCCGTGTGCACATGCGCTTGTACATTGGGGTCAGATGCTTAAGACACTTGCTTTGCAATTGTGATGATACTTTGGACTCGATCACCTTGGGTAAGAATCTTCTTGTGCTTTGTGTGTGAAAATGGAAATGAACAGAAACTGCAGAAGCCATCAGATAAAGGGTACTTCTGACATGCATTTAACAACTGACATGATAGCGTATTCTATAACCTACCCCCACCCTGTATCAAATATGTATTCTGAACGTAGTTTTAAAGCCCTACCAGTTACACCCACCTCAATTTATTTCTGGCATAACAAATCTC
This sequence comes from Octopus bimaculoides, assembly GCF_046866305.1. Classification (NCBI taxonomy): domain Eukaryota; kingdom Metazoa; phylum Mollusca; class Cephalopoda; order Octopoda; family Octopodidae; genus Octopus; species Octopus bimaculoides. The sequence goes on along the minus strand of NC_142951.1, from coordinate 31,790,932 downwards.
AGTGATGAGAAAATCAAAAGTCATGGGGTCAAGGGGGGAAAAAAACCTTTGATTTGTCTTCTTTTTTTTTTTATTTAACCCCCGGTTCATTTTCAAATCCATTCTAACCATGCAAGCATAGACAGAATGGCTTTGTTTATATAGTATGTATGAAGCAACAAACTCCCTCATTCAATAAGTTTTTTGTTTCCATTCACACAGCTAGTCAAGCACTCACTGAAATGGCTGCATTGATCGGCAGGTGACAGGGGATGAGTGCAGACATCTCAGCATGATGACAACTGCATGAAGTCTCAGAGTGTTTCTTTGTAGCCACACACATACATGCACATAAGTGCTTTTATGTTTATGTATGAAAAAAATAATCATACATTTTATATATGATCATACATACATATATATATATATATAGGTGTGCACACATACACCCACACACACATATATATATATATATTCATATAGCTGGGAAAAAAATGCCCTTAAAATGGTTGTGGCACTAGTAACCAAGACCAAGTTTCTTGAAGAGCAAAGTGCAAGTAGAATAAGGTCATTGTTAGCAACCTCTAAAATTGGTCAACAAACAAAGACCTTGAACTTACACCCAAAGGAAAATGGTTTAAAAAAAGAAAAAAAGAAAATCAAAGGTGGAGGGGTGCCCCAACATTTTGATCCTAAAACCACAATTAAACCTAGGTAAGAACCTTTGGCCAAACAACAACCATTGCGTAATTGTTTTTCCCCCAGATTTTAAGAAGATAAGTTATTGCCCAAGCTTGGGAAGAGGTGAAGTGGTAGGGTTTTTAAAGGACACAAATTAAATAAATAAGTCCCACTTCTATGACAGTGAACAGGTTTGATATTCTGCTTCGATGCTGCTAAGATTCTGGAATGTTAAATAAATGGACAGAACTAACCAATGTTCTTAAGTAAACACCAACAAATAGCAGTTATAATGAGGTAAATCTGTCTCGAACCACATATGACTGTCTTCGAGAAGGATACATTAGATAAAGTAGAGCTAGGTGATTCTCTGCCCCCTGCGGGGAGTTGGATAGAATGGTCCTGGTTGAAGCACTTTTGACAAACTGGTCTGCACAATCAGGGTTGGTCTGGGTAAGAAACAACAACAACAACAACAACAACAAACATAAAGCAACCAGCACTAACTAACAGCAGGTTGGTCTAGAATCATAGAACAGAAGACACGAGTCTTAACTGCAGTCCGTTGTTTTGGTATGAACTAAGAATCTAAAACAGACACAGTTAACATTCAAGGGTGTTGTAGTTATTTAACCCCAGGTCAGCTCTGACCAAGCAGACATATAGTCAAAGGTTCTCTGGCCAAGGTCATCCCATTTTCTGTTTTAGATTATCCCGTGTGTCCTTCCCGTTTTAAAACAGTTATAGCATGATTTGAGTGAGATTTAGCTGTTGCTTCTAGAAGCTTGAATGACCAACAGTCTACCTCAATGACTTAAAAAAGGTTGCTGTCAAATGTGTATACACACACGTGTATATATATATATATATATTTGTGTGTCCTTCTTTCATGTTGTATCTACAGAGTGGTGGTGAAAGGACTGGGGGGGGGGGAAGCTCCTTCATGAGTAGGAAAGAGAGAGGGGGGAGTGTATTTGTATGCATGTGTGTGTGTGTGTACATATATATATGTATGTATGCATTATCAATAACAAGTACATTTGTAAGCATTACTTGAGAAACAAAAAAGAAAAGAAAATGAGATTCATATTGAAATTCACATTAGTACAGATTATATATGTATGTATGTATAAATGCGTGTATGCATGTATAAATGCGTGTATGTATGTATAAATGCATGTATGTATGTATAAATGCGTGTATGTATAAATGCGTGTGTGTACAAATGCGCATATGTGTACTGTGATTAAGTATCAGAAAATGGATATGAACATTATATATGTAACTATATCTGCGTATTATATGTGTGTGTGTATACATATATATATATACATGAACACATAGATATGTATATATATATATATATATAGTTTGAACTCAGATTGCAAAGAGCCAGAGGAAATGCCACAGCATCTTGGCCTAAAACTATGTCTGCCAATTTAATCCACCAACCATTTTGTGTAATTGCAAACAACTGCAAAGCTCTATGTGTGTGTGTGTGTGTGTGCGTGTTTTAGCACGACTGAAGCATGAAATTTCATCCACATCACGAGAAAGTAACTAAAACAAACCAAGCAAATAATCTGGACAATTACAGCTAAGTGTCACTCCCAAAAATCTTCAGTGATGTCATTCAATACCACAACCATTAGTCACCATCACCACCACCACCATCGTTATCATCATCATAGGCATCAGCAGCAACACATCTAATGAATAAACAACCATCCCTTCTCTATATATAATAAATGTCATCCTCTAAGTGCAGACCAGCACAGGGATCATTTTGATACTGGGCTGCAGAGAAAGAATAAATTTTAAGATTTTACTCTATTTTATAGACTATCGCAGTCTGCAGCATGTTTTTGCATTACATATGTATTATATATATATAATGTATATGTAATAATTAGATTATATATTATATGCTTTATTGTGTTTTGTTATGCATGTGATCTCCCCAGTCTGTGGAAAAATTTGTCTCGCATGAAACCAGTCTGTGGTGCAAGAGGTTAGGGACCGCTGTGCTAACCCTCACAGTACAAATAGATAGCAGTACTGGTGCAGAGGACAAGGGGTTTCTGTGAGAGCCAAAAGGTAAACGAAGGTGTGTGTGTGTGTGTGTTTTGATGTAGAACAGTATTGTGACACAGAAGCTGGTGCGAAGAGTAAGCAACACAACTTAACAGAGACACTACGCTGCACAGGAAGGATACACAGAGACAGTGTGCCGTACAGGAAAGATACTCAGAGATTGTATTGTATAAGTGCGCCACAGAATTATTGTTTTAAAGGATATATATAGACAGATGTTGAATGGTACAAGACTGATATACACAAGTGCTGATCTGTACAGGAAGGATACATAGAGAAACTGTGCAGTACAGAAAAAAGATACTCAGTGATTATACTGTATAAGAGTGTTACAGAGCCAGAGTTTTATAGGAGTTATATACAGATGTTGTGTGATACAAGAGTGATGTGCACAAGCTGTTCTATACGAGAGTACCTCAAAAATTGTACTCTTTCAAGAGTAATACAGAGGATGTAGTATAGAGGAGTTATAAACACAAGCTGTTCTGTATAGTAAACACCTGTAATTATTATGAAGGAATATAGGTAATACATGTAATCCCTTCATAAGAATTATAGGTGTAATAAAGGTCTTTGTTGTATAAAAGATGTTGCTAAAATTAACCCTTTAGTATTTAAACTAGCCATATCAGGCCCAAATCTTCTACTCGTTTTAAATTCAAACTGGCCAGATGCAGCCTCTCACACCTACATGATAATGTCATTCTAAAATTAAACAATTACATCATCAAAGTCATGATCAGTTCAAAACAATGTGAATACATAAGCATTACATCTGATAGAATAATCTGGATGCTGAAGAGTCAAGAAAAATTTAGTTTTCAAAAAGTCTACAGAAATAATGAAGGGACAGTGAGTAAAATTAGAAGTGAAGCAGATATGATCTAGTGATGGTCATGCTTGAATTTAGAATTATAAACTGAAGTGGTGCAGTTTAGAGCTGGGTGGCATCGAGAAGAGCAGAGATAAATATTTTGAACAAACACATATATAATTTTACATATTGCTGAGAAACTACAGCAGTGATTCAGGGGCCAAGAGTTTCATGCAAAACACACTAATCAAACTACTCAATAAGTTTGCAAGAAACTGTTGGCTTCTTAGGTCAGTGATGGAGTTGCCCAGGTCTGATAAAATAATATAAACATTCTACTTCGCTCTGCCTCTCATATTGGCATAATCATGTGTGTGTGTATATGTATGTATGTTTATATATATATATATGATTAAATGATGATATATATATATATATATATATATATATATATATATATCATTCTGTATACAATACTTAATGCAGATATATACCCAGATAAACTGCAGTATTCGTTTTAAATGGCATCTCTTATAGCCATATAGCATTAAAAACCACACAGCACCAGTGACCATCGCGGTCACTGGTGCTGTCTTTTGTGACTGATATATTTCTTTGTTTTTTGTTGTTGTTTCTTTTAACACTTATATAGCCATAAGATCTGCTTTGGCGAGTCAAATACAGCAGCAATTTCCAGGCTTTCAACATGTATCTGTGTTAAGTATGATATACAGAACGCTATTTTTAACTAATGTCACTTCCATCACTAATAATGAATACATAAATATACATACACATTTATTTATATATAAGTTTCCAGTTAAGTTCCTCAATGTGACTTAAGGACATGATGGTAATAAGAGACTCAAAATAGACAACAGAGTGAAGTCTCAGTTTTGAATAAATGTATGACATCTACCACATGCATAGAACTACATTTTGTGTAGAGTACTATTTACCCTACTCTACTACATGTATAGAGTACATTCTTTATTCCCTCTTATGTACATCCAAATGCATACACATTTTAAATGTCCAAGATAAGCTGTTAAATAGATTAAACTCTGTCACACTAATAATATTCATTATTGCAAGTAAGAAATCTTGCAATAATGATATATATATATATATATATATATCAGTAAATTTCAGTTGTCATCAGGAGTCTTGTTCCTGCCTGGGTGTGCACAATAGAACCAGGGTTGATATGAACTTGGAACTTTAGCTTATAAACTAAAAGTAATAACACTATACATGTGTCAGTGGCTGAGTGAATAGGAATGTTGTTACTTTTAGTACAAGAGTAAAGATTGCTAGTTCGAATCCAGTCTACACTTTTGTAATTAAAGCAGAGGAATAAGACAACTGATCAAGACCAAAAGTAAAACCAATGAAAACAGTGTAAGATATACATACATCCACACACATAAATTATATATATATGGAGAAATAGAGAGAGATATAGTGTGTTTAAAAGTCTCCATGCAGTTATATTTTTATTAAAATAATATAAATGCACAGTGATTTTCATAACATTTTGTGTGTATATGTGTGTGTAGGTAGAGCCCTTTAATCACAGTATAAAAAAATGTGTGTGTGCAAAGAAACAAATAAGACTGCTTGGGTTTCATATACAAAATATATACACATAGGTTTCAGAGAGTAAGTTCAAATCACTTGAGCAGTCTTAGATCTCATCTGCAGATATATATATATATATATATATATGCACATATATTTTTTTTATACTGTGATTAAAGAGCACTGCCTGGTGCAGTTAATCTATTTTTCATCCCATAGCACAACAAACACCACTTCAGCACAAGATAATAATAATAATACAAACATATCACAGTTCATATCGCTACTGCTTCTTCATTACATTATTTCAATAGATATTCGATTAATTAAGTAATTACATATTTAGAAATCTAGAAACTTCCAGCAAAGCAAATTAAATTGTTTTCCTTCTTTCAAATCTCTTCAAATACTAAAGAAATTACTAATTCATTAAATTAATTCTTTTTTTATCTTCTACCTTATTGCGGACTACCTTTTTCTTCCCGTGTATTCAATGTGAAGCCGGATCACAATGCTGACAACTTTACAGATGAGGGCACAGAGGTCCTTCTTAATGAAAATGAACACAAAGAATCAAATAAGTAAGTCAATTTTTTTTCTTTCCATACTTGTGACATTAAAGTAAGTCCTCAACCCAGAGATATAAATCTTTCACTAACGAACATATACAAACAGGTATGTGTGAATGTAGATGGTGGATCTGTGTATGTGTGAGTATATATATATATATATATATATATATATATATATATATATATATATATATATAATCCAAGAGAGTTAGGGGTTGAGGATTCAACCCACTAAGGGATAGTATCTATCCAATATACTGCTGGGAGGGTACCCAATTATTGTTACACTAGTGTTATACCAAGTGTAATAAGTGGGTGCGAGTAAAAGGGGGTTATATATATATATATATACCGGAGTAAGCACATGAAATGTGCAACAAGGTGGAAAAAAGAGTACTCAAATACCAGAGGTAGAGTAACAGTCTTTTGTTATATTTCTGCTGCTTTTAAATAAAGCATATTACTCTACCTCTGGTATTTGAGTACTCTTTTTTCCACCTTGTTTCACATTTTATGTGCTTACTCCGGTATATATATATAGTTTTATCTTTAACAATAGTGTTGATGGTGATTTTGAAGTTTTGGTCTGCTTAGCCTTTATCAGACAGTCCAATGAATGCCAAGCAGGCCAAAACTTCAATGTCTTATCAACACTATTCTTGTTAGAGAATAAATACATATAGACTCAACAAAAAATATGAAGTATTCCTTCAGTTTAATGTAAAATTGATTTCATTAGAACTTGACATAAAAACAAACATACATACACACGTTTATATGTATACACACACACATATAGATGCCATATTTAATATATTATTTTTATGTGTGTGATGTGTATATATGTGTGTTGTATTGTTAAATATGTGTGTATTCATTCATCCAGTGTCTCAATAATAATACTTTCTTAACATTGGCAAAATGTCACAAATATGTAGGCTGAAATGCTCTCCCCCCCGTCAGTCAATTGATTTGGGGGATAGTGTGAGGGTTCCCCTGTATTCCTCATCATCAAGTTTTGGCAAAGTGCCAAAGATTTCACTGCCATCCTCAAGAAGAAAACAAAAAAGGAATCAAAGGAGCAGAAATTGGAAGTTGTGGCATTCAAACTTTCCCCAAGGTCGTTAGTGGTATAAAGCTGAGATAGGGGAAAATAGGTTATTTCATATAAAAAGGAAAAAAAAAAAGTAGGTGATAAAAACAGTGATGGTAGTAGTGAGACATTTCACAGTTGAGCGACCCGACACACAAACCGTGTATTTTGATATGCTGAGTGTTGCAGTGTGTGTGTGTGTGGTGGTGGGGTTAATTAGTGTGAGATACATAACTAATTAAGGTGTATTTGAGAATCTGCGATTGCTGGCTGCGAAATACCAACAGCATCGTCATCGCTGTAATCAGTATAATTATAGTAAATAATTATCACTAATACTGTTACATAATGGTAAACAGATAGCACGTGACATGCTTCATAGAAGACAAGACAGGGGCATTGTATTCTAAGAATTATTGGTCTAGAGAGAGAGAGAGAGAGACACACACACAGACAGACAGATAGTAAAAAGAGATAAAGACAGACACGCACAGAGAAAGACAGGCGTATATATATAAATATATATTTAGAGAGAGAGAGATAAAAAAATTAAAAAAGAGACAGACAACCAGAGAGATTAGACGGTGATTGAAAGAGCTTTCGATGGGGGAGGGGGTGTGGTAGATTAAAAAGTAAACACAGATATCAATGGATTAAGAAAAAAATGGTTACTATGCAACCGGGATAAATATTTATATTTATCAGCTGTAAAAAACAAAAAGAAGGAAAGATAAAGTTGAAAAATAAATTTGAAAAACAGAAACAACAAATAATAAGGAAAAAAGAAAGCTTTCTAGAAGTTCTAGAATGTACACACTACTAACGTGGGGATATATATATATATATATATATATATATATATATATATATATATATAGAGAGAGAGAGAGAGAGAGAGAGAGAGAGAGAGAGAGAGAGAGAGAGACAATACTTTTGTTTTCAGAAAGATACAAAAATTATATATAACAGTTGTTATTCTACACAACCACATTATAAATTTATATATTACATAACAGTAAACACACATACATTTTATATGTATGTGTGTCTGTGTCTGTGTATATATATATATATATATATATATATGTATGTATGTACGTATGTATGTGTGCAGTTATATGCATGCACAGGTAGTTTTTGCAAGATTAGCTAATTTTTTTACAGCCAAGCACGACCTTGCTACGAAATAACGGATACAAAAAAAAACGCAGCCATATATATATATATATTATATATAATTATATTATTATTATAAAGGTATTTTCTCACGTGTCTATATGCGTGTTCACAATACAATGAAGATGTCACTAAGAAAAGTATCGTTCATATAAAAAGAAAAAAAATACTAAGTTACACAAGTTTAAACGAGAAGTTGTCATGTCGAGTGTGGCTTCTTCCATTGTTGTTGTTGTAGAGTTCCAGTTCGATCTCGATCCAGTCGTGGCCATCCTGTATTTTCTTCTTTTCCCCGCTGCTGCTGTTTTTGTTGTTGTTGATCGAGTCTTTTGATCGAAGCATCATCCATTTTGCTTCCATCACAACACACACAAACACACACATTTGCATGAATGTATCGTTTTTAATTACAGACATTCAATAAGAGACCACGGTGAAAGTGGCACGACTACTTTTGGAAACTAGTCAAGCCACAAGCCACTGCCAACTGAAAAAAAAATAAATGCCTTTTGTGTGTGGGCACGCCTATATATATATATATATATATATATATTTACAGGTATATATTTACGAAACGAACAAAGTTTTTATAAAGGTGCGTGTGCTCATTCTACCAAGTATAGAAGGAAGACAAAAAAAGCAAATATATTGATATATATATATACATGAGTGAGGGTTAGCAATTTACGTTTTATAAACTAAAGTAACACTAAGGCTTCTTTTTTTTTTCTACTTCTTGCCTGAAGTAGAAAATTACTTATCTGTCTAGCAACAGAATGCCTAGATGCCTTCCGTTGCTAGTCCTCATTCCCTGCTCTTCTGGCTTGTAAAGGTGTGTTTCAAACGCCATCTCTCCACCATCACCACGTCAGTCTGTTTCAGTTGTTATTATTATTATTATTAATTGCTGCTGTTACTATTATTATTGTTGTGATTGTTGTCGCTGTTTCTCCTTTAATCGTCGTCGTCGTCGTCGGGAACGAAGATATCGTTCTCTTCCAAGAAAGCGGCGCCTTTCCGACTGACACTCGCTCCCAAATAGAGAAACGGCACAACTGTCGACATGATTTTGATCATACTGAATTTAGTCACCGGCGGTTTGTTCAGCATCGCTCCGGTCGTCGTGGTGACAGAAGTCCGAACCGGTACAGAAGTCTTGTGTAACTTGTCCTTCACCTGAGCCAGAATTCGACGACACGGTGCGGCAGCCATCTTTGTTTGCACTAGAGAGTGACACACTTATAACTGCTCACAGAGTTGCCTCCCTTAACTGCACACCTCTAAATACGCGAGCAATTTTTGTATCCTACTTAACGTAGATGTGCTGCAAGAACATCGTAATACTGCAATATTCGCCTTGAGAAAGCATCTCCTATGGGTCTTTTACCTGCGAGGGTTCTTTTTTAGTATTATACGAGATGCTTTATCATGATGCTTTTTAGTACTATACGAGATGTTTTCTCATATCGCAGGATTGTAGTTTTCTTACTGTACAGTTACATCATAGGATATAGTGATTTCTATTCGATACTTATATTGCTTCCTTCGCTAATAACTAACTAAATACGTTATTACCTCCGCCTTCGCGAAGGCGGAGGTATTGTTTTCAGTCGTGTTCGTTTATTTGTTTGTCCGTGGACAAGATATCTCAAGAACCGCTGGATGCATTCGGATGCATTATTAATTTGATTGCCGTCAATATATTTTTTTAATTTTTAGCTCCAATATTTAGGCTTCTATGAGGTAAAGGTGACTCCTCCAATGCTTTGGGCCCCCAATCTTGGAGGAGATGGGGTGGGGGCTGAGCTATAGCCCATATTGGTGCAAACATAAATCTGGCCCCGACTGTACCTGTATTTCAAAGGCGAAGCTTTTATACACAGTGTCACACTGATTCTTCTTAAGAAGTACCTGAAAAGTACTGCAGAGTACTCAGCCACATATGCGTGATTTCAATAAGCATGAAGTTCAGTTGATTGAACAACCGAGTAGTCATTGTCGAAACTGACGGAGGACCATTTACTAAACGTCAATTTTTCTTTTAATTCCTGTTGAACAGCAGGCGAGCTGTCGGAATGATTAGCGCACTGAACAAAATGCCAAGCAGCACTTTGTTCGACTGTTTGCGTTCTGTGTTCAAACTCTGTCGAGGTCGATTTGCCTTTCATCCTTTCGGGATCGATATAATAAGTACTAACTGAACACTAGGGACGATGTATTCCGTTTTCTCCCTCCTCCGAAATTGCTGGCCTTGTGCCAGAATTTGAAATTATAATTATTATCATTATTATTAGGTGGTGAGCTGGCAGAATCGTTAGCATATCGGACAAAATGCTTAGCAGCATTTCATCCGGTTCTTTACCTTCAGATTTCGAAAGACTTTACCTTTCGTCTTTTTTTGGATATCAATAAAAGAAGTACCAGTTGAGCACTAGGGGAAGAGGGGGGGGTCAATGTAATTGAAACTAGACCCCCCACCACCACCACCACCACTCCCCAAAATGACAGGTTATCAGCCTACAGAAGAAAGAGAAAAAAGAATTACTGTTTGACCCCAGGTCATCTCTGGTCAAACAAACGTGTAATCAGGAGGCAATTTAAGTTGTGACCATTCTGTTTTTTTCCTTTTCATTTTTGTTTTTCTTGTATGCGCGCGATACACATTCGCAGTACAAGGGAGGTTACTGTGTCATGACTATACAAGTTACTTGTTTCCTTTTGAATAATTAGGTTCGAAATGCTTATAGCTGTAATAAAAAATTAATTATTAATAACCTCCGTACGGAAGTGATACAGGTTTGGTTACCGCATATTAATGCTAAGCTGTCAGTTTTATTTTACAAAATAAGAACTGTAGAGTTATGTACCTTGTATCAAGGTACATAACTCAGCTTGCACTAATAATGTTAGCACATTTCAAAAGCCTTTACGAAGAGACGTAATAATCCTTATCGGCATTATGTATTTATGTGCTGCGGTGGGTGCCAGTGCAGCCACACCCTCTGCCCCTCGCTCGCGCGCTCACACACACATATATATATATATATAGGCGCAGGCGTGGCTGTCAGGGAAGTAGGTTCCAGCAGAGAACCTTGGATTTGGTCGTTCAACCATTCATCAACACCTGCATGCCACCAGAAAAGTCAGCAAATTGGGTCAATCTCCAGAACAGAGTTTTTTTAACCATTTCTGTGACATGTGCATGCTGTTTAAGTAATCAATACCATAAACTTCACATTTCAGCAGCTTGGCACCAGTGACATTGCAACTCATTTCTACAACTGAGTGAACTGAAGCAATGTGAAATAAAGTGACTTGCTCAAGAACACAACACACAGCCCAGTCCAGGAATCAAACTCACCACCTCAACGCTCTAACCACTGAGCCATATGCCTTCACTAAAAAAAAAAAAAAAAAAAACTGAATAAAACATTCATTGTTGTTGTAAATAGCTGCTGGGCTGATTAAAAATCTGATAAGTGCACTTGAAGTAGTATTTAGTTAAAATAGTTATATGTAGCTATATATGTAGAGGTGCAATGGCCCAGTGGTTAGGGCAGCGGACTCGCGGTCATAGGATCGCGGTTTCGATTCCCAGACCGGGCGTTGTGAGTGTTTATTGAGCGAAAACACCTAAAGCTCCACAAGGCTCCAGCAGGGGATGGTGGCGAACCCTACTGTACTCTTCCACCACAACTTTCTCTCACTCTTTCTTCCTGTTTCTGTTGTGCCTGTAATTCAAAGGGTCAGCCTTGTCACACTGTGTGTCACGCTGAATATCCCCGAGAACTACGTTAAGGGTACACGTGTCTGTGGAGTGCTCAGCCACTTGCATGTTAATTTCACGAGCAGGCTGTTCCGTTGATCGGATCAACTGGGACCCTCGACGTCGTAAGCGACGGAGTGCCAACAACAACATGTAGTTATATGTATTGTACTTAATGCATCCACACTGTCAGTAGACAAGTTATTGCAGTATCTCTATGGATAAAACATCTCTTATGGATTTACTGAGTTACAACACAATAAATATCGGAGAGAGAAGATGCATACCAGCAGAGGCTAACGAGAGCATCAGATGCATTTCAGTCTATTCGCTAATTAAACACTGCTCCAATTTTGTATACTGAAATAATAGTGATATATATAGTGCATGAGGAGAGTACAGGGTGTCCTAGAATTAACTTCCTATTTCAGTGAAATTGGATGATTTTTTTTGAAAACTCACTTTTATTTATGTTTATCATGTTTAATATGTGTTAAAAGTGTATAGTTTTTATATTTTTTACAATTTTATTTTCATTCCTTTTCGATCCAGCTTAACTGTCCATGACATTTTTTTTTTTTTTACTAATTTGGCTGCAATCATTTTCTCTACCTCCAACCCCCAGAATGGAGCAATAGTTTAGCTGAACTTAAAGAACACATTCAGTAAGCAGCGCAGGAGAGAATTCCTGAAATGCTTCAAAATGTGTTTCGCAATGCTAAGGATAGATTTAGAATTTGCAGGGATACAGATGGAGCCCATGTTGAAAATTTTCAATGAAGTTTTGACATAAGATTTATAAATCTATTTGTTTTGGTATCGTAATTAAGTAATAACCAAACAAATTCTGTCAGTTTTTTGTTTTTTAAATTTGCCCTATTTCAATGAAACAGATAGTTAATTCTAGGACACCCTGTACAAATAATATGCTTAAGAATGACAGATGAAAGCTGCGATAATGTAAGGAGGATAATTAAGGTTGAGTGAAGCCGAATGCAAGACATAAAATTGCTTTCTCAATCATGACAAGTATACAGTGTTTGAGTGTGAAAAACCTCAGATAGGCAGACAGTTTGTGTATTAAAGGATTTGGTAATTCATCCTTTCATCATTTATAAAGACATATAAATTGCATTCATGTTTAAAGTTCTCAATGAAATATATGTGTGTGTGTGTGTGAGTGTGTATGCATGCATACATATATGTATACACACTCACACACACATATATACGACAATAATAAAGATATGCTATGGCAAAAGTGCAGATGATTTTTTTATTTTCCCTCATGTATATATATATGTATATGTATATACATATATATATACACACACACACACACACACACACACACACACACACAAAACTGGACTCCATTGCTTACGACAATGAGAGTTCCAGCTTGCTTGTGAGATTAATGTGCAAGTGGCTGAGTACTCCACAGACTTGCATACTCCTTCACATACTTCTCAAAGACATGGCTCTTTGAAATACAGGTACTGCTAATTTTTTTCAGCTGAATGGACTGGAACACCGTGAAATAAAGTGTCTTGCTCAAGGACAAAGAATGTGTTAGTTTGATGCTCAGTAAAAAGAGGGAGATTTTAACATTTCAGGCATAACTCTTTGTCAAAAAGGAGAAAGGTAAATGTCCGAAGTAGGAAAAGAAATCACCTACAGTACATGTGTAGTTACATTGCTGAAGTATATAGCTTTTAAGCTGCTGACCCCAAATGGGAAGATCTGCAAACAGATCTCTGACTTGTTTTGAAGAATTTGTTGTTACTGCGTCGCCAAGAGTCATATCCCAATAATGGTCATATTTGTTGCAAAAAATCACATAAAAGAAGACGGCTGAAAATAATCACTGGATTTTGCAATTAATTTCGATTATTCCCAAAATTTATTTCCAACTTACAAAAATTGTTATCATACCAAAAAATTTGTCACAAAATAAAATGTAAAACAAATCACCGAAAACAATTGTGGTAATGAAAACTTGGGAATCCCAAATTTCAGGATTGTAGGTCCAGATTCGGCCAGGAATGTTTTTTAATTTACTCATGCAGTCATTTTTTGTGAATGTTTATGTGTGTGTGTGTGTGTGTGGTGAAGTTTGCATTGTTAATGTTGATATTATATATTTTTTCAACTATATAATACTGTACCAAGGACTTTCTATTTCTTATTCTATTATATACACATATATATATACTCTTTTACTTGTTTCAGTCATTTGACTGTGGCCATGCTGGAGCACCACCTTTAGTCGAGCTAATCGACCCCAGGACTTATTCTTTGTAAGCCTAGTACTTATTCTATTGGTCTCTTTTTGCCGAACCGCTAAGTTACGGGGGCGTAAACACACCAGCATCGGTTATCAAGCGATGGTGGAGGGACAAACACAGACACACAAACATATACACTATACATATATATACATATATACAACAGGCTTCTTTCAGTTTCCGTCTACCAAATCCACTCACAAGGCTTTGGTCGGCCCGAGGCTATAGTAGAAGACACTTGCTCAAGGTGCCACGCAGTGGGACTGAACCTGGGACCATGTGGTTGGTAGGCAAGCTACTTACCACACAGCCACATACATATATATATGTATGTATAATTTCTTGTGTGTATTTATATTTCGTGTAACACAGTTGGAGAAGGCGTTGACGCCACAAATACAGAGTGCAAGTGACAGCAAGAAATTTAACATAAGAGTCTATTTATTGGTCTTACTCGCTTTCTATGATAAATCATATGCATGTACACATATGCACCCATGCACAAAGAAGGAAAATGGTAGTGGTAGCAGTGGTGCTGGTGGCGGTGATGGTGATGGCAGAGCTGATTTATAGATTGCAGTTAACATAAATTATCAATAGTATAATAAATTATCAATAGTATGACCATTTACAATAGAAAACTATTGTAAATGGTCATAAGCATTTGTTCGTATCACACATACATATAAGCAAACATACACACAATATATATATATATATATATATATATATATATATATATGCGGGGCAGGGAATCGTCAATTAGTAATAAAATTAATAATTAACAATTTTGCCGGGTAGCTCAGTATGAAAAAACCTTTTCGGTAAAATCATTTATAATCATAAATATATAGGGATTGACAGTAACCTGCTTCTCCAACATACTGAGAATTCAGAAATAGCAGCCAAAGAACTACTGATTCCAAAACTACAAATTATTACTCTAAATTGATAGCGATATTTTTGATACACACAGAACAAAAAACAGTAGAGAAGAGTAAAAAAAACCACCTGCCTTTTTTACTCTTCTCTACTGTTTTTTGTTCTGTGTGTATCAAAAATATCGCTATCAATTTAGAGTAATAATTTGTAGTTTTGGAATCAGTAGTTCTTTGGCTGCTATTTCTGAATTCTCAGTATGTTGGAGAAGCAGGTTACTGTCAATCCCTATATATTTATGATTATATATATATATATATATATATATATATATATATATATATATATATATATGCATGTGTGTATATATACATATATATAAATATTAAAGGAAATAGAGAAATACAATTGCCATATCAAAAATTTATTTACATTATAATATAATATAAAAAGATATATAAAAAGATATATAATATAACAAATAATTAAAACAAATATAAATCCAACAATTTGTTTCGACTCATAAAACTAAGTAAAATTCTGATTATTTATTTATATACTATTACCTTTTTATGTAAGAAATAGTATAGTTTATAATACATTTGTTTAACATTGGTGTGTGGAGGCACAATGGCCTAGTGGTTAGGGCAGCGGACTCGCGGTCATAGGATCGCGGTTTCGATTCCCAGACCGGGCGTTGTGAGTGTTTATTGAGCGAAAACACCTAAAGCTCCACGAGGCTCCGGCAGGGGATGGTGGCGAACCCTGCTGTACTCTTCCACCACACTTTCTCTCACTCTTACTTCCTGTTTCTGTTGTGCCTGTAATTCAAAGGGTCAGCCTTGTCACACTGTGTCACGCTGAATATCCCCGAGAACTACGTTAAGGGTACACGTGTCTGTGGAGTGCTCAGCCACTTGCACGTTAATTCCACGAGCAGGCTGTTCCGTTGATCTGATCAACTGGAACCCTCAACGTCGTAAGCGACGGAGTGCCATCAAACATTGGTGTATTTAGTTGAATGGATGAATTTTGTTAATTAAAAAATGTTTTTTAATGAATTTAGCGTCTGAGTGAGAGTGGAGTGGGACATCATCATCATCATCATCATCATCATTTAACGTCCGCTTTCCATGCTAGCATGGGTTGGACGATTTGACTGAGGACTGGTGAAACCGGATGGCAACACCAGGCTCCAGTCTGATTTGGCAGAGTTTCTACAGCTGGATGCCCTTCCTAACGCCAACCACTCAGAGAGTGTAGTGGGTGCTTTTACGTGTCACCCGCACGAAAACGGCCACGCTCGAAATGGTGTCTTTTATGTGCCACCCGCACAAGCCAGTCCAGGGGCACTGGCAACGATCTCGCTCGAAAATCCTACAGGAGCCAAGAATTAAGGGTGGATGACATGTAAGGTGATTTTGGGACATGTGAGAGATAGCTGTAATCAGGTGAACATATATTACAAATACATATAAATAAATATATAATGTAAGTATGCATGAAAGAAGGAGTACTGAAAAGCTCCTGCCATTAAAGGTTTCATGAAGGGCCTGGTTGGAGGCCCAACCTTCTGAGTTCTTTTACAGGGCTTAGAAAAACTGAAGAACTGCTGCAATAAGTGTGTGAATCTGAGAGATGAATATGCTGAATAAGATCATAATTAACTAATCCTCATCTATTTTCTTTTACCCAAAAGCCAGGAACTTTACTGCACATCCTTATATTTATGTATGCATGCATGTATGTATTTATTATGCAAAAAGAATTGTTCAACAGCTTTTTTGATTTATGCAGACATAGGTAAATTTGACCTATGCAGGTCTACAAACACACACATACATATATAGATATATATATATATATGTCTGTATATTTGTATGCATGCATTTATTATGTATGTATCTAGGCTGCTCATATCTATTCATTTATCAAACCATATACATACACATGTATATATATATATTCATTTGCATGTATACTTGTAGATGTATGCAAGGACATACAAATATTTCTGTTTACATGACTATATACACTACTTTATTTGTGTGTGTATACATTTTATTTGCTGTTATTGAGGTATTTATGTATTTAGTACTTTTTTTATAGTTTCTTGTCCATGTCCCATTTTCATATTCTTTATATTTGAATATAACCTAATATTACACACACACACACATATGTGCGTATATGCATAAGTGTGTGTGTATGTGTGTGTGTGGATTATTGGCTCTTGAGGCATGTCACATAAAGTTATAAATGAAAGTATTTAAATATTGCATTGGAAAGCCTTTTATGTGATGTATTTGAAAGCCAAAGTTGCAAAATTCTCTTAAAAGTTTATAAAAACTTCTAATGACATCAAAGTACATATGTACGTACGTACATATGTATGTATGTATGTATGTATAAGACACTAAAAATGAGAATGGCGAATTCGTTTCTACTCTAGGCACAAGGCCTGAAATTTTTGGGGAAGGGGCCATTCGATTAACTCAACCCCAGTATGCAACTGGTACTTAATTTATTGACCCCGAAAGGATGAAAGGCAAAGTCGACCTCGGTGGAATTTGAACTCAGACCGTAAAGACAGACGAAATACCATTAAGCATTTCACCTGGCATGCTAACGTTTCTTCCAGCTCACCGCCTTAGAAGAATGGAGAATTGTACATCCTCAAAAGCTGCAGTCATGCTAGGATACTGCCTTGAGGAATTCTAGTCGAATGAATTGATAACAGAGCTTTTATTTTTAAGCCTGGTACTTATTTTACCAATCACTTTTGCTGAACCACTAGGGGCATAAACATATCAACACCAGTTGTCAAGTAGTGCTGGGGGAAAAACACTGACACACACACACACACACACACACACACACACACACACACACACACACACACACACACACACATATATATATATATATATATATATATATATATATACGGTGACATGACAGAAGTAAATCATTTTATGTTTATTCTAACTTGTAAATGTTGGTATTTTTTATTAATTGACATTTTTGTTTCAAGTTCTATATGTGACTGTTTAATCATGCCGTGAACAAAAGAAGCCTTGGAACTCTCTGAATTGCAAAGAGGCCATACTGTGGGTCATTCTGAAGGTGGACATAGCGTAAAATCGCAGAAAACCTTGGGGTCCTGCTTTCTACAGATAATGGAGTAATTGTGCAATTCACCAGAGAGGGGAAGGAGTCCATATCACCTCATCCAGATCAACCAGGGCCCTCTGATAGGACCCTTCTCTTTGCTAAGAGAAGTGTAGAGGATAATCCTCATTGCAAGGCCTCTGACATACCAGAACAAGTTGATGTCAGTCCCAAAACAGCTGTCAGTTATCTCCACAAACTTGGTTATTATGGCAGAGCAGCAAGAAGGAAGCCATTTCTTGAACCAGCCAACATATAAATACAGACATGCACACACACATATATATATGTTCGCATATATATAAATATATGTGTGTGGTACCCTGACAGGACCGCAGATATAGCGACTAAATTTCCTTCAAACTAGCTATAGCCATATTGGAAACAGAAGGACAAATTAGATAATAAGCTCTTAGAAATGCTTTTTTGGTAGATAAGTCAGGCAAACAACCATCTTCCCCACCACCACAACACCATCAATAACAAAACCTCCACAAACATGATTACCAACACATACACACACACACGTGTATATATGATATGTATGTCTATGTGTGTGTGTATGTATGTATATATATATATATATATATATATATATATATATATATATATATATATACAGGGTGTCCACAAGGTCTGGGTACATGGAGTAAATAAAACCATAACATAAACAATTAAATTATCATCATCATCATCGTTTAACGTCCGCTTTCCATGCTAGCATGGGTTGGACGATTTGACTGAGGACTGGTGAAACCGGATGGCAACACCAGGCTCCAATCTGATTTGGCAGAGTTTCTACAGCTGGATGCCCTTCCTAACGCCAACCACTCTGAGAGTGTAGTGGGTGCTTTTACGTGCCACCGGTACAAAGGCCAGTCCAGCGGCACTGGCAACGATCTCACTCGAATGTCTAAGAAAAGTATATGCTAATCCCCGTGTACCCAAACTTTGTGGACACCCTGTACATGATATGTATATATGTGTTTATGCTGTGTGTATGTATATATATATATATATATATATATATATATATATATATATATATATATATATGGAGGGTAATGGGTGTGGGGGTGAGTGCATAAATATATCAAAACATGTCTCAGGTTACATATAGAGAAACTCATAAACTGTACATATCTCAACCCACACACATTGGTGACGATGGTATGTAACCCCCAACACCATCACTGCCACCACTCTCACCACCACTACCAACACCATCTGAACCACAGCACTGTGGCCATCGGGAACATCGACCCCACCCCTTTTTGAATCTCTTAAACCAGTCTTAAATAGGGCAAGGACGGACACTCACATGCTCATGCACATGCACACACACACACACACACATTCACACTTTCTCTCTATAGACACACATGCATGCACACACACACACACACACACACACACACACACACACTCACGCATGCACAGCCACCATCAACAATGCAAATTTCACACTCGATACACAAGTATGCATGCAAATACACTACCCCACTCCACACACACACATTCTCGACACACACATATACACGTGAAACACTCACACAGCGCCACTAATATCATCATTAACAATGCAAACTTCACCACACACACACACACACACACACACACACACACACACACACACACACACACACACACACACACACACACACACACATATAAACGTTCTCAAAAACACTTTAAGAAGTCAATGAGCAGACTTGTATACAATGAAACAACCAAATTTTAATACTTGTCTGGCTATTGTTATGAATCTATTAACCCACATTCATTGTCTTGCACACACACACACACACACACACACACACACACACATTGCCTCTATAAAATTTATATCTCTTATACGTTGCTTTTCCATTTCTGTTTTCCAGTGAGGGCTGGGCTTGTATCTTTCACTTTTATTTTAGTGACCCCCACCTTGGGGTTTTGTCAAACAAATTGACCCCAGTACTTGTTTGTTTGTGTTTTGTTGGTTTCTGTTTTCTGTTTTTTTACTCTGGGACTTATTCTAGCAGTTACCTTTTGTTGAACTGGTCATCAAGTGGTGGTGGTGATGGGGGATGGACACAAACACAGAGACATACACACATATGTAAATATATATATATATATATATCAAAATATATATGCTGGATGGTGAGCTGGCAGAAGTGTTAGCATGCCAGGCGAAATGCTTAGCGGTATTTCATCTGATGTTACGTTCTGAGTTCAAATTCCACTGAGGTCAACTTTGCCTTTCATCCTATCGGGGTCGATTAAATAAGTACCAGTTATGCACAGGGGGAAAATATAATCATCTTTGTCCGCTCTATGTTTAGCCCCCTGTAAGCAATAAAGAAATAAATATATATATGCTGGACTGCTGAAATATACATTTTTTTTTTCATTCTCTCTCTGTTTATTTTCTCTTATTCCTTTCTGTTGAAGAGCGTAGGCTTGAAACATAAAAGACCTTTTTTATTTTCCCAAGCATCAAACTAATACACTTGCTTGTTGGTCATACACCTGTCTTCATCTTTTGTTTATCTATAAATTTCAACTGTATATATATATTCGCCATGATAGATCGCTAGCCCCTAAAACTTTTTCTATTTTCTCTCCCTGTTTATTTCTGTGTTCCTTTCTGTCGAAGAGCATAGGCTCGAAACGTAAAAGACTTCCCGAGCGTTAAACTAAAACATCTGTCTGTTGTCTAAACACCTGTCTTCGTCTTTTGTTTTGTTTTGTAAATTTTCACTATATATATGCAAATAGATGCAGATTTACACAAACCATATTATCTACACAAATAAAAGAGACAAAAATGAAGTGAAAAGCCAAAAGAGAAATGTCCCAGTTAACTTATAAAGAGAAGAAATAAAAGAGAAATAGGATAGAAGCATAATTAAATCTGTGTTGACATATTAAATGAATGATACATTAAATAGAGATAGTTAGACAAGTAAATAGTGTTATGTATATAATGGGCACAGGTATGGCTGTGTGGTTAACTGCTTTCTTTCCCAACCACATGGTCTCATGTTTAAGTTCCACTTCATAGCATCTTGAACAAGTGTTTTTTTTTTTTTAAATGTTGCTCTGGGACCAATCAAAGCCTTGTGAGTGGATTTGGTAGACAGAAACTGTGTAGAAGCGCATTATGTGTGTGTGTATACATGGATGCATGTGAGCATGCGTATTTGTCTCCTTGTCTATACACTGCAAGATAGTTGTAAATGAGTATCACTGTCATACAAGCATGTGGAGGCACGTGGCCTTGTGGTTAGCATGTTGGACTCATGATTGTAAGGTTGTGGTTTCGATTCCTGGACCGGGTGACATATTGTGTTCTTGAGCAAAACACTTCATTTCATGTTGCTCCAGTCCACTCAGCTGGAGAAAACGAGTAACCCTACAAGGGACTGGTGTCCCATCCAAGTGGGGAATATATATGCCATAAAACTGGGAAACCAGCCCTTGTGAGTCGGTATGACTTGAGAAGGTAACTTTACTTTACAAGCAGTATCATGCCTTTACAATATTTTGCAAGCACATGTGTGGGCATCAGGAAGTATTAGCTTGCTTGGAAACAGGTGAGGGTTGGCACTACGAAGGGCATCGAGCTGTGGAAAATCTTCCTGAATACCCTCAGTCCGATGCATACAAGCAGGAAGAAGTGGATGTTAATTGATGATGAAAACAATGATAATACATGGCTCAGTGGTTAGGGTGTTGGGCTCACAATCATGAGGTAATGAGTTCAATTCCTGGACCGGGCTGTGTTTTGTTTTCTTGAGCTAGACACTATATTTCGCATTGCTCCAGTTCACTCAGCTGTAGAAATGAGTTGCGACATCACTGGTGCCAAGCTGTATCGTCCTTTGCTTTTCCCTTGGATAACATTGGTGGCATGGAGAGGATGGGTGACTACAGGTCTTCTATAAACAACCTTGTCTGGACTTGTGCCTCAGAGGGAAACTTTCTAGGTGCAATCCCATGGTCATTCATGACAAAAGAGGGTCCTAGAATATTAGTCACCTACAGGTCAAATATGATAGAACTGTTCCATGATGAAAGCATTCCAGCCATGACCATCTACTTTTAATTTCAGGACTAATGTACGACAACTACTTTATCACATGACATCATTTTATAAGCCAGTGAGGTCTTGATGTGATTCTGAGGGAGATGTGACTACCATGTCTAGTAGATGGCATGGCCACATACAGGCTTATTGTATTTGTGTGTTTGAAAGGAATTGATCAGGTGTCAGTATTCATATAGAGAACCTATTTAGTAATTGTTGAAGGGGGCACCCATTGAAGGGGACACGCATGAGAGTGTCGCACACACACCACCACCACCATCACCTCCTCACTCTCTCAAAATAATTAGTGAAAATTGCTGCTGTTATCTACATCTGGATGTCATTAATTGATGCAAATTGATGGAAAGATTAATGACAGAAGTTGCATGAACTAGAATTGGGTGGGCGACTGTGATGGTGGTGGTGGTGGTGACGGCAGTGGTAGTGGTAGTAGTGATGGCAGTAGCGATGGTAGTGGTGGTGGTGGTGATGGTGGTGGTGACGATGGTAGTGATGGTGGTGGTGGTGACGGCAGTGGTGGTGGTGGTGACGGCAGTAGTGGTGGTGGTGGTGGTGGTGACATTTGTATACTGGTCATGCTTCAAAAACCCTGCAAAGAATTCGTGCCAAATCTGACCTTGCCTGTGCTTGTGCCATGCAAAAACCCACAAAGTCCACTCTGCGGGGGCAGTTGGTAATAGGAAGGGCATCCAGCTGTAAAAATCCTGCTAGAGCAGTCACAGAAGTCTGCTGCAGGCTTCTGCCTAACCGGTTTTCCCTTAAAATTGTTGGCCCTGTGCCAAAATTTGAAACCTATATTGTATACTTTTACTTAGTATTAATTAAATTAAATGCAATTAAGACCAAAAAAAACAACTAATTATATTTAGTAAAGCTGTGAGGCTTAGATGAAAAAATGTATAGAAGTAAACAAACCTGTTTTGATTTTTCTTCAATTTTGTTATTTAGGAAATGGGTGGAAAAGTCAACTGGCCATCATTGTTTGGCTGAGTTTAGTGCAGCAATTGCACTTGTCTCAACCCAGGACATATATAAGAATGTATATATTTATAAACCATCAGATTAGATTACATCTCCTGATGATCCCCCATAAACTTGCTCTAGCATCCGGCATGCGAAGCTTTTAACAAGTAGCACTTGCATCTGCAGGTTGTTCGCAAAAAAAATACACACACATACACATATGCATGCACACACACACAGATATATATATATATACACTCATATAAATACACACATGCACGCACACATACACATATATACACTCATATAAATACACACATGCACGCACACATACACATATATATATACACTTATACATACAAACACGGATATATAGAAATATGTGTATATGTATATATATATATATATATATATATATATATGTATATATATGTATATGTATATATATATATGTATATATATGTATATGTATATATATATATGTATATATATGTATATATATGTATATGTATATATATATATGTATATATATATGTATATATATATATGTATATATATATATATATATATGTATATGTATATATATATATATATATATATGTATATATATATATATATATATATATGTATATATATATATATATGTATATATATATATATATAGTATATATATATATATGTATATTATATATATATATATATATATATATATATATATATATATATATATATATATGTATATGTATATATATATATATATATGTATATATATATATATATATATATATATATATATATATATATATATATATATATATATATATATGTATATATATATATATAGTATATATATATATATATATATATATATATGTATATATATATATATATATATATATGTATATATATATATATGTATATATATATATATGTATATATATATATGTATATATATATATATGTATATATATATATATGTATATATGTATATATATATATATATGTATATATATATATATATGTATATATATATATATATGTATATATATATATATGTATTATATATATATGTATATATATATATATATGTATATATATATATGTATATATATATATATATGTATATATATATATATATGTATATATATATATATGTATATATATATATGTATATATATATATGTATATATATATATATATGTATATATATATATATATGTATTATATATATATGTATATATATATATGTATATATATATATTATATAGTATATATATATATG